>NC_080033.1:7375000-7486403 GCF_030020395.1 Manis pentadactyla | reverse complement strand
GGGATGCCTTTAGTAACTTTGCCCACTCAACAGGCAGAACCTGGAAGTGACCGCAGCACACCGGGTCACCCTACCTGTGAAGGTGTAGCCATCCTAATAATAAGCAAGGAAAGGAATTCACAGGGTGGCCAGAGATGAGAGCAAAGGCATAGGCGTCCATTAGGCTAGGATTTGGGTCCCTGGATCTTGGTTCATGCATCCCTTCAGGGGCTGTGGTCCATTTATTCTGAACTGACAGCCTCACCTCTAACTTTGGGATAATACCACCTGCCCGACAGGATTGTCATGAGTGTGAAGTTGACCCATATGGAGAAAGCTCTGCACAGGATGAGCACACAGTGGGGACGTAGGGAGTATGTGCAGGCTTCCCTGCTCCTGCCTCTCCCCGTCTGGACACTGCCTGCTCCCTAAGCACAGGGGTTTGTGAAACCAACATGTGACAGTTCCCGGCAGGAAGGACGGGCCCTGGTTCCAGGTTTCAAACCTTTTTGCCTTTTTCTGAGTGTCCCTGTTAGTTGAAGGCGCTTTATCAGCCAGGCCTCTCGACAGGACCACGAGCCTGACCTTGGTGTTGGTGTCCCCCGTATGATCAACACCTTCACCGGCAAGCACCCGCCCTGGGCATGGAACGGTGGAGCTCTCAAAGCGCTGCTGTCCCCTGCCAGCCCTCAGAGACCAGACGCCCGGACTCTGTGACTGCAAATCCTCCAAGGATGTTCCAAACCGGGCGGGGCCGAGCCCCTCACAGCCGGAAGGTGGCATCCAGTGCTCCCAGGTGGGAGCACGCTGCTATTCGGCCCTGGAGGGGAGGGAAGGGCAGCGGCCAGGCCTCCAGCTGGGGCTTCCCATGCGATCCTTAGTCCTGTCCCCCGACCTTGTCTACGGCTCCCTCCTCAGACCTGCTGTCTTTAAAGAGCAGCTCACCGCCCAAAGCTTCGTCCTGACATTTCATAGGAACAACTAACTTTAAAGTAAACAGAATTGCCTTGTAAATGTAACAAGTGTACAATTATTTCACTGTTAATACCATTTATCAAGTCACCTCCTCTACTTAAACAGTGACAGCACCAGGGCTAATGCTGTCTTTAATCACCTCTTTATCTGAGTACCCCCGCCCCCTGCTGCTGCGTACCACCAGGCATAGAGAAGTTGTTCATGAAATGTGGGATAGAATGGATGAAAATCTCTTTGCATTTCTTTCTTCAATGACACATCTCAGGAGTCAACACCCCATTCCTTTCATGGTATCCTTTTCACTGTCCCATAAATTGCATGTTCATTGTTCCATTCAGAGAAACCTTACGTGCCACACACATTAACCAGTGTGCCCTGTGCACATTCACTTGGAGCCACACATGGTGCTAGGCTCTAGGAATACTAAGCGGCAGGTTCTGAACATGGGTTACCTGAGGTGTACCCCGACCGCACTGACTGGCATCTGGATTGGGCAAGTCAGGTGAGCATTCAGAATGTCAGCTGTCACACACACGTGGTCATGGTGCCCTCCTCAAGGTGGGAGGAAAGCACGTGACGCTAAAAGGGCTGAGCACCCTGCCTGGTACCAGCAAATACTAATGATGAAGGACTTCAAGTTCTCTTCTGTGTCTCCCACAAGATCCCCAACCAGGCAGCCACACCTGTTGGGACGAGAAGGGAGACACAGGAGGAGCTTGGGAAGCATCAATGCGGAGACGCGACACCTAAAAGCATTCCATGGGTCACACCCTCCAACCTCCTGCCTGGGGGAGGAGGCCTGACTCGGCTCCCCCCGGCATAGTTCCAGGACAAAAGCTGATGAGACGGAGATGGCCAACTAATTGCCTCCCAAGTCGGCTCATTCTGTTTTGTGGGGAAACTCTAATTGTGTCGAAGGTCTTATTTGTATTGTGCTATGTACGGCCTCCCTGTAGAGTTTGCTCCTAGGAGGCATAGCACACAAAACAATAGGCTCATGGGTCCCGTACCCCTTATAGTTGCTCTGCATCCCAAATCTTTTTCCCAGCCTGACCATGTTGAACCCCTTCAACTCCTCTTTCTGGCAAATGGACCTATGTCCAGTGGGCAATGGCAGGTCGAGGGAAAATCCTCTTAAATGTGGCAGGGTGAGAGCACCTCCCGCTACCCAAGCATGAGTGGCACTAGTTGTTCCTGTGTTTGCAGCCTGCTTTCATATGACAGAGCTTTGGAGTAGCGGCTGAATAGATCAAAAGGACCGGAATAACACTAAAAAAGCAGGGAGGATTACACTGCTACACACAACCACAGTCATCCCTTGGCTTTGCCAGTTGATTTTGGAACTCCTTAGTGGCCTGACCGGGCTCTCTTCTCACGTATGCACAAGATAAATTTCTTGCATGGCCCAGTAAATAGGTGACCTTCCTTAGACAACAAGCTTCTCCCGTTACTCACAGCAAGGTGTGTTGCCTGCTACCATGCATTCTAGAGCTCTCTCATGTCCCCACGGGCAGGCAGGATGTGTCTCCTCAGTTATAGCAAAAGTCAAGGGTACCCACGGGTCAGTTATTGCCAAGCTTTTGAGGAACACGCTGGAACAGTATTAAGGCCACCCAGCTGGGGGACCATAGGTTTATGTGTCAGGAGCGTGGGGGGCAGAGGGAGGGGTGGGTGGCTTGGCTTTTGTCTGCCTTCCTCCTCCCCCATGCCCACTGCTTTTGGCCCCTACGTATTTATAGGTCATAATTAACACAAGAGCTAAAGGTGAGCCGCTCACAGTTCCAGAGTGTCCTGCCGCTTCCTCATTCCCAAAGGGCTCCTGTCAGGACGGAAGCTATTATTCCCCCAAGCACGGCGCAAACTGAGCATATTAGCAAACTCTCCTGATACATGAGAGAATGAAATGCCACATTTTGCAGGGGAAGGATCTATTCTGATCTCTACTGAGCTCTTTTAAAAAGTATTATTATGAAAGCAACACATGTTCATGCCCACTGTAAAGAGTGAAGTTGGAAAATACAGAAAACTGTCAAAAAGTAATGCCACATCTCATAGACAAGGACCCTCTGTAACTTGGCTTATTTTCTCCCAGCAGTTTTCCAACATGAATATATCAATATTTCGTTGTTCAGAGAATTGGAATCACACTGAGTATATCCTTGATTTTTTTTTCTTTCTAAGCTTATATCGTGAGCATTTGTGCGGATCATGAAAAATTCTTAAACATCATCATTTAGAATGGCTGGGGAATATTCTATTGTGTGGATATACTATAATTCCTTTTAACCAATTCCTTCTAGAAAATCATACTGCTGTACTATCATAAGCCATATTTCAGTGAACATCTTTGTACTTTTGTATCTTTGTAAGCTTCAGAAGGCAGTGCCTAAATCCATTTTATCTCCTACTGGGTACTTTGTGTCTGGCACATTGTTGAACAAACTGCAGATGCTCAGTGTTTGAACACAGATTGGCTCCCTGCTTGACTAACTCCCTGATTATTTCTTTACAGTCTTACCAGTAGATAGGATTGTATCCTATATTTTATATGGCCCCCCCACCAGTGTGAGGTCAGATGGCTTACTACGGTTGTAAAGAGAAGATGTGGGGAGCAAAGCAGGAATTCCGGACTCGTCCAAGAGTGATAAAGTAGAGCCTGCGGAGGACCGTCTGTTTCTGCTTTGAAGAATACTTTTTGGATTTGGGAAATCAAACACGGCCACTAACTTAATGGCTTGCAAACTACTTTAAGTAATGGAATTGTGTCTACCTGTAGTTCACATTTTGATGATAACATACTCATTTATTAATTCCACATACGTAATAAATGTACTCTCCTGTATGTAATTAAGAACCTCATTATCATTACACAGATGCTGTCTGCCTGGAACAGGTGAAGTTCATCAATTTAAACTGACCAAACGATTGGCAAACACCAACTCCTTCCGGGACTCTGCTCTGTGTGCTGGAAGCACAGACACGTCTAAGACCCACTGTGACCTTGAGAAGATCCGTCTGGATGAGAAGACCTGGATGTGGGTGACTGTAGCTTGCTAGGGCCTGGCATATGGAGAAGGTAGTTAACACGTATCTGTTAGATGGATGGGTGGATGGATGGATGGATGGGTGGGTGGGTGGATGGGTGGGTGGGTGGATGAAGTCTGGTGAAGTCATTGTTTATCAGTAAAACAATGTCAAACATGTAGAGATGAGAAAGCAGGGAAGGCTACCAAGGGAAAGTAGCATTGAAATGATGAATAGGAGTTGCCAGGCAGAAAAATAAGGGAATCTAGCAAAGGCTGTCAGGTTGCAAAGTATGTGGCCGCAAGGGGAGATGACAGACAGGCATGGCTGGAGCTGAAAGGGTTGGCAGAGAGGAGATGGTGGGGAAAGGTGATTGAGTTCACCTTTGGCTGATCACGAATGACTTGTTCAAAGGGTTTTGGTTTCCCCAAAAGCAGACCCTAAGATGAAGATTTGTGTGCAGGTGGTTTATGTGGGACTTGATCCTGCAAGTAAGGCAAAGCAGTGGTAGTGAGACAGGCAAGGGAGGAGAGCCTATAAAATGTGTTACCCTGTGCCCAGCGGAGCTCAGCTCTGGTGGGGACCCCCTGAGAGATCACGCAGACCACACTTCCCAGTTCTTCCCCCGCAGCCGGTGGCTTCCCCCGACTCCCATCCCTCACCTGTTGACAGGTGCTCCTGGGCGTTCTAACTCCTGCACGTTTCCAGCCTGCCCCAAGCAAGGGCCAAGCTGCAAACCAGAAACGACCTTGGGCAGAGAGCTGAAGGAATCTGCAGGCAGGGACTGGGCCTGTGCACTGGCCTCGGGGTGAGGGTAGGGGTGGGCATCCAGGGTGTCAGCCCCAAAGCCTGGCTATCTCAGTAACAGGCTAGATCTCAGCAAGCCCGCTCTGTGATGAGACAAGGAGGACAGTCCTCTTCCAGTGCCTCCATGCCATCGGCAGTCCCTGCTCGGGGTGTTTGCTCTTTCACAGCCTGCAATGGGCTTTCTTGCTTTTCACAGAACTGCCTCCTTGTCTCCGCTTAAATGTCACCCACCCAGTGCATCTTTCTCCCTGTTTATTCTCTATGATAGCATGTTGATCCTTTCCATATGCATATATAATATATACACATATACATATGCATGTGTGTACATATATTATTTATACATATACAAATATATGGACATATGAACCTATACTGATTATTTGGCTATATGCCTATCTCCTTTATTTGCCACTGCATTATAGACACCTAGCATGCTGCCTGGCACATAGTAAGTGCCTGCTGGGTGAATGAATAGGGCCCATCACCAGCCTCATCTACTTTATGGCAGAGGAAGGCCGTCTTCCACTGTCCCCCTCCATAGCACCAGACTTCAAGCTCCTGTCATCTCTCCATGCTATGGCTGAGAAATAACCCTGAGCAGCAGGCGCCTGGCCCTGGCAATGGTAGTCCTGGTCTTGGTGTTGAACTTGTAGCCTGTTTCTCATCACAGGGATTCTAGAGAGCAGGGCCTCACTTTCCTTGAGGCTTAAGGTACTTGCCGTCCTTAATGCATGCCTGATGGGATGCATCTCCTAATCACCTTCAATCCAGGATTTCAGCCCCACTAATGTAAGTGATCCCCCAGAAGGGTTACACCTTTTTGTGGGAGATCTTGGGAGTCCCTGGGAAGTAAGAATTGACAGATAAAATCCACGTCTGCTTATCTGGCAGCCGTCCTGGGCCTGACCTTCTGTTAGAGGCAGGAAGTAGAGGGGTAACATGCCCACCCCTCTCAGCCAGCGTGGGGCATACCCACCACCTTGCCCACCCTACGGCTTTCCCCCTGCCCTCCTGCTGCTCAGCCAGCTTCTCAGAAGCCAAGATGACACTACAGGCCATCAAAAAAGGCAGCTTGCACCAAGGCCACTCTGACGCTCCAAAAACAGGAGAGCAGGCAGAAGCGATGAGCGGATGGGTTGGGCCTCTCCCTGCTGTCTCCCTCCACGCTTCCTGACCTGCCTTAGCGGTTTAAGACAGGCTTTGAGGAAGACCCCTCTGGGGGTGGAAGCCCTCCGTCTTGGCCAACTATGCAGCTGTGGATAACGGCCTTCCCCTCAGCAAGCCTCAGTTTCCTCAGTCTCACCATGGGGTGATGATAACAGTATATACCTCACAGGGTTGTTGTGAGCGTATAGAAAGAATGAGTGCAAGGCACTTGGCATCACACTTGTAGAAAAATTAAGCAAAAACCAATTCCCATGCTTCATTTTACACATATATAATATTCATAAAATCCACAAAATTTGAAAAATTGTCATTTGACAATGAAAACAACTTAATTGCTACTAGGTATTACCTTGGGTCTCATTCATCCATCAGCTTATCCTTTCAAAGAGTTATGATTAAAATTCAGTGAGCGGAGCTGGAGGAGGGAGAGGGGAGGGTGGTTCAGCCGGCCTCCCAGGTGGGCCGGGGTCCGCGTGCCTTACCCGCGCCCACCTCTCGCCCTGCCATCACCTAACCCGTCCCCGCAGCCCCATGCTCTCCTTGGGCTGCTGCACGTTTTTCTTGGCAACCTAGAAAACTCTTGCTTATCCATAAGAATTCTGCTGACAGACTATCGCTCCCCATAAAGAATTCATCATTCTTTCCCCCAAATTATTTTCATTGCTTCTAATAGTGTGGACTTCACACTCTGCTTCACATATTCTCAGTTATAAGTCAGTTACTTATCTGACTCCTACCGAGAACTAGGCATCCTCCCATCGCACGGACTGTGTCCTTGGCCATCTTTGTCTCCTCAGGGCCAAGCCGAGTGGGCACCCACATACGGCTCGATTTCAGCTGGACCGCAGGTGCATTTGATCCCAGGAAGCTTCAGTTTCCTCTTGGGAAAGAGCAACAAGCCTGCTCTTGGAGCTGTTGGTAGCTTCCCCGACTTCATACCATCTTGGATGTCACTATGCCCTTCAGGGAAAACGGAGTCTGAACCTGTCCTTACGGAAGTTGAAACTCTTTGACATCACATCACAACCCCACACTGAGCTCAGGACTGTGATTTCCAGAGGAAGCAGCCTCTGGCCTCTTCCGATCCCAGGAAGCCCTCTGCCTTCCTCTCCCTGCCAGAACCATGGTGTCCCTGCTTGCAAAGGTCATCCAGGAGACAGAGCGGCAGCTTGATGCCACTTCCTGCCGGCTCTCTGATGCACCAGCATTCCTCTGCCCCTGACACAGTCTGAACCCCTGGCACAGGCCTGGACATCAACCCCTGGCACGCTCCCTGGACATGGGAGCGAACAGGAAGCAGTTTACCCCTCCGCTCCTCCAAGACCACACCGTCTGTGGCTGTGACGATCTGTCATGTGTAACAGGTCAGCGAGGAGGGAGTAGAAATGGGTGCTCCTGCCTGACACCAGTTACATACGATCACTTAGAAATGCTCTCAAAAAATGTACGGTTGTATACAGGGCATTTGGTTTAAGGGCTAACTTTTTCATCTGTGTAGTTGGCCTCAGGTTTGAGAATGGAGTTACTGTAACTCCAGTTGAACCTGAAAATGGAGGGGAAATCAAAACAGTGCAGCTGCAAACGTAAAAATTTAATCTGAGTGTCCGCTCCCTTAAATCCATGAGGGATAGTCTAAAACGTCATTTCCAATAGTACAATTAAAAACAGCTAAGTAGGATTTGCATGCTACACCCTGTACTGACTACTTGATACACGTTAAAATAGTTTCCTCATTTTACAAAAGAGACTCGAGAATGATAAGAAATGTGCTTCAGGTTATATGATCAGTAAATAGCAGGGCCAGAATTTGAGCCTTTGTCTGCCTGGCCAGAGCCCCAACCACTGCCCTCTACAAGGGAGGAAGCAACCTGGGTGTATATGTGCTCCTAGCGTGCCAAGTGGAAAGCCCGCCCCGGCCGAGGAACACAGACATGAATGCCAGGCAGATTTTATGCACCCGAAATAATAAATGAAACCGAGGAGGATAAATAATGTCCTTAGTGTCCAGCTACTCCTGTGGGTTGTTTTTCTTGTCATTTTACACAAAAATGTGTTCCTGGCACTCTCTAACTAATACGTCCATGCTCCAGCGAGCAGTCAGCCCTTCAGCCTGCTGGGCAAGCAGCCCGAGAGGCCAGGCATCGGAAAAGCTCAGAAGTGGAAGAATTCACAGGTTTGGCACTGAGAGATTTTGAAATAGCCATTCATTCCAGTGGGACACAATGGGTGCCATTTCACAAGGCTTCCCTGCTCACCCTCCTCCCCACCCAATAAGCTGGGTTACACATCAGCTTTTATTAGCAAACACTAAGACGTGAACAAGGTCATTTTTCCATTACTGTTATCTCCGAGGTAGGGCATGACTCGAGCAGTCACAGGCGCCATTTACTGCGTGCTCACTTGGCGCAAGCATTGTGCTAAGGGTTCTGTCTGTCATCTCCTTAACCGCACAACAGCTGTAAGGGGCGGCACTGCTATGTCAGTCTCACACACAAGGACCCTGGGGCTTGGAGAGATTGAGCAGTTTGGTTAAGATCCAATAAGCTGTTGAATCTGGGAGGCCAGTATGGGTTGATCTGACGTCAAAGACTCTAAACTTCGATGCCATACTAACCAAGAATCAGCCTGTACTAATGCAGGGTCATAATGAATAATGAGGAAACGAACATTAATTTATTCCTTACCTGTATATTTAGCATGCATTACCCATCACAAAACACTGTCACACAATGACAGTGATGTCTAATTCCTCGTCAGCATCTGTCCTAAGTTCTCTGTATCACTGGTTCTCAAACTCAAGCGTGCACTGGAGTCGCGCAGGGGGCTTGTTTGTTTTCTTTTACTAACTAGATGTTTTGGGGGTATATTTATTAATACCTTCAAGTCTCAAGTTTCCTCATCTGGGTCATTAACAACTTATGGGCTTATCAGTGACTTAAATGAGGTCCAGTGGGCTTGTTAAATACAGATTGTTGGCTCTCCACCAGTTTCTGATTCTATAGTAGGTCTGAGTAAGGGCCCAAGAACTTCTAACGGGTTCCCAGGTGGTGCTGAGGGTCCGGGGACCCCAAAGAGGAAACTGCTCTGTTTGAATTAACTCACTGAAACTTCACCTCAGTACTTCAATCCTCAGTGTGGAGATGAGGACACCATAGGCCTGAGAGGTTAGGTAAGTTGCCCAAATAGAGAGAAACACACCTTGAATCTTTTACTTGAGCTTCTCTTCTTTAAGCTGAGCCCAGGATAACTTCACTTCTCTCTCCTTGACGCTGCCAGCAACTCCCACCAAAGGGGCTAAAGCCCAGGTCCAGTTTGCCCAGCTCAGGGCCATGTTGCAAAGTTACTCTGATGTTTTGGCTGGCCTAGATCCTCGGTTTCTTAACACTGAGAGGAGCCCAAAGAATTCAGGAGGAAACAAGTATTCACCAGCCCCCTGCCCACCGACTTACTCAACCCATCAGCATTTAATTAGCTGTTCTGGGCCCTCAGCAGAGCTCGAGACAGCAGGGGGGATTCTCAGAAAGGAGAAGATAAGCTTCCTGAACTAAGTGAGCCTAGGGATGGGAAGCGAGGTCTAAATGAAGGTCATCATTGGGGAGCTTTGACCAATGCACCAGGTAGGCAGCAGTTTTGCATGGGCTACAGATAGGATGCCCGATAACCACGAAGGTCATCACAATGATTGCCGCAGGCCAAGGTGCCTGGGAGAGGACCCTGGAGATCTGTGTGCCAGACGTGCAGTGGAGGATACACTTGGGAACAGCGGCTGCAAAGGAGTGAAGGGAACAGGATTGCCCCGAGAGAAAAGTTGAGCTGTGGTGCAGTTGCAACAGATGCTCTAGCCAGCGCCACGAGGAGCTGCAAACCTGCGCTACCCTCCAGAGCTGTCCCTGCTGAAGCATGGGCACTAGGCTTCTGTAGCTCTGCATCCATTGGGGATTAGACATGGGCTGCCCAGCAAGGGGCAGAAACCTTGGCCTGAGGGCTCACTGGAAAGGGCTCCAATCCTGAGTCTTCAGAAGCCAATACACCTGCCAGCTAGGGAAAGAGCACCTCCGTCCTGAAGGGTCTTCTGGATGGCACACCACAGCATCCATCACAGGTTCACCAGGGAACAGTTTTTATTCAGGCATTATTTAAATGTTTTACCCACATAGATTCATCCAAGCCTCCCATTACTGTGAGGTGTACATAGTAACTGTATTATACATGCAGAAACGAAAGCACAGCTAAGTCCTCAGTCACAGAAACCAGGATTCGATTTCGGGAAGTCTACTCCAAAGCCTGAATCCTGATCAGCTGTTGTTAACTCTTTATCTGACTCTACAAATTTAAACAGGGAGATCATGGTGGAGGCAGAGGTTTGAGAGCAGTGCTGGTGAGGGGAGTGTTAAGTAAGGAAGTCTTCAAGTAGGAGGGAAAGACTGGGAGCATCAAAGGAAGCCCAGGACCGTCAACATGGGGCTACCTCATTCTCCTGAAGAAGTATTGGGTCTATTCCATTTTACAGAAGAAACATCTGGTCTACCTTGTCTTATAGAAGAAATACTGCATCTGCCTGAGGCACGAGGATGGAGAGGGGCTTGTCTAGGGTTATTCCGTGAGGCTATCAGAACAAAGGATGGAGTCCAGGTGCCTGTGGCTCTGCATACAGCCCTTCCTCTAACCTGCTCTGATGAGAGGAGATGCTCTGGAACCCAGCCGCCTCTAAGTCTCCCTGCTTCTTCACGGGCCACTCCAGTCTCTTCCTCCTCCAGCAATGCGGGACCTTATAAACAGGTCAGCCATGAGTTAAACCTCTGCTCAAACCCTTCTGATGGCTCCACATGGCTCTTGGGATACAGAGAAGGATAAAACTGTCCCCGGAGCTGCTCTGTGTCACTGACCTGCCGGTCACTCACTGTTCCTTGTTTCTCTGTTCTTCTCTCTTGCTGTACTTTGGGCAGTTCCTTCAATGTGTCCAGATTCCACATTGTTGCCCGTTCTTGGAACTTTCTCTTTTCAACTCCCCATCCAATCCTCATCCTTAGATACCACTTCTAAGTTTCGTTCCTAAGTACAGTCCTCTCTGACCCACTAGACAGGTACTCAGGTCCCATGTTCTACGGGCCCAGCACCCTCCCTTCCTCCGTGGAGCACCTGCCACCGATGCTGCTGGTGATTCCTGCACCTCTGGAAACGGGGATCATTCCCACGCGGCTGCAGGCTTCGTTCAGCAGGGTGGGATCAGGCCTGCGTGTGCCACTGCGGAAAACCCAGACTCACACGGGGATGCCCAGGGCTCGTACTAGATACCACAGTTCCCCCTGAGCTGTGGTTTCTCTTT
Source organism: Manis pentadactyla (assembly GCF_030020395.1). Taxonomy (NCBI): domain Eukaryota; kingdom Metazoa; phylum Chordata; class Mammalia; order Pholidota; family Manidae; genus Manis; species Manis pentadactyla. Next base: position 7,475,122 of record NC_080033.1, on the reverse strand, counting down.
CTGCAGTTTCAGTTCCCTGTGGACAACCATGGTCCGAGAGCCAATGGTCCTCTTTCTGATGTGACATCAGAAGGTCAAGAGTAGCCTAAAACTCTGTGACACAACGCCTCCATCATTCCGTCACTTCATCTCATCATGTAGGCATTTTTTCATCTCACGTCATCACAAGAAGGGTAAGTACAGTACCATAAGTTATCTTGCGAAACAGGGACAGAAACCACATTCACATAACTTTTACTACAGTATGTTTTTATAATCACTGTTTTATTTCTACTTATTGTTGTTCATTCTCTTACTGTACCTGATTTATAAATTAAACATTGTCATAGATATGTGTATACATAGGAAAAAACATAGTGTATATGGGGTTCAGTACATAGTATATAGTGTGGTTTCAGGCATCCGCTGTGGGTCTTGGAATGCATCCCCCATGCATGGGGAACTACTGCAGATGCTGAAAGGAAGAAAAACAGACAGATGGGGAGGGAGGGGAAAGAGAGAGAGAAGGAAGGAGAAAATGAGAAAAAGAAATGTAGGAAAGAAAGGAAGATGAGAAAGAAAGGAAAAAAAGAGAAAAGAAAGAGAAGGAGGGAGAAAAAAGAAGAGAAGAGAGAAACAGAGAGACAGGAGAGCTAGGCAGAGAGATGGGAGACAGAGACGGGGGGGTGTTTCGACTGTTGGGGTGGGGCAAGGAAGGACGGGGGCAGGGTGGGAGAAGACCCCGGCTGTTTGAGGGAATGGTGGGGTTCGTGGCTCATCTCATGTGCTGTCACACAGCTGAGGAGCCCAAGCACATTGGGAACTGGGGTGAATGATGGCCATCACTCATCCTGGAGCTAGCTGCAGGCTGGACACAATGAGTGCCAGTGGCCAGCCTGGGAGCCGGGGTCCCAGGGCCGTGGCTCACAGCTTGGTGTACGTGACAACAGACGTGGCTGCCTCTTCCTATGCATCTCACTCTTCTCCGGCTGAACTGATTTTTCATGTTAATAAGGGCAATAATATTCTGAAAAGCAACTGTGGTCTTTCAGGTGCGTCCCTGGGGAAGTGGATGGGTCCCCAGGGTCATATAAACTCAGTAAGGACTGGTCCCTGTGTGTGGAGTTCTTGGCATGTGTCCAAGGGCTGGAACAATGGAGCTAAATTTTCCTTAAAGTCTAATTACATCTTATGTATTTAGGGAAAATGCTGTTTGGGAAGGGGCGTGTATGACAGCGAGGACCCGAGAACACTGAGCAGCCGCTGTCGGGGAGAGAGCCCCTTGCTCCAGGTTCAACCACCCGCTGTCGGTTCACTGTCCTATTTGCTGCTCTCTTGCTTCTGGCTCTAAATGAGTAATATTTCCCAATCAGACAACCGTAATAATGTGATGGTAACAACAACAGTAATAGTGGCAGCTGACGTTTGAATTTTTCATGTGCCAGAAAGCAGGCTAAGCGTATTACATAATCCTCCTTTAAAACACCATAAAAACCTGTGAAGTAAGTATTATACCCACTTTATAGATGAAGAAACAAGGTCCAAGGAAGTCACAGTACCTGTCTGAGGTCTCGCTGGGAAACCAGAGACACTGGGATGAAAGCCAGCTCCACTCTAACCTGGGCCCTTAGGTTCTACACTGTCTCCGTAACTCAAATGCTGCCTCTCTGGCCCATTTCCTTCTCCTTTCCCTTTCTTCCTTTCTTCCCTCTACAAATATATTTCAAGTAATGGCGATGTGCCGGGAACTGGGCTCATGCGCAGGACCCAGGGACGAGGAGATCACCCCATCCTGCCTTCGTGGTAGCCTGGGACTGAATTTCAGCCAGCCAGGCAACACCAGGGGCAGCTTCTGCGCTGAACTGCCTGACGCCTTGAGGAGCTGGCTGTGTCAGAGGAAGACCCTCCCCTCCTCCCGAGGACCCCTTAGCTCCTGGGCAACCCCAGGTTGTCCTCAGTTCCTGGGGAAGAAAGCTCACCAACAAAACCATGGGGTGGGATCCATCCCGGCTCCGTCCGCAGTGGGATCCATCCCGGCTCAATCCGCAGTGGGATCCATCCCAGGTCAGTCCACAGTGGGATCCATCCCGGGTCAGTCCACAGTGGGATCCAGCCCGGCTCACTCTAAGCAGAAGCAGGGCCCCGTTTCTGCACTGCCCACTTGTCAGCACATCCCACACTTAAAAAGCAGGGGCTCTGCACTCAGAGACCCGATTCCCACACCAAGATCTTCCTCTTTATCGCTGTGTGACCTGGAGCAAGTTACTTAACATCTCTGTATCTCAGTTTCCTCTATTAAAATGGGGATGTGATAGTATTTACTTCTTAGACAGTATACGGGAACTACTGGACTCCATCCTCATATTTCCTCATGAACTGACATATTTATTAATCTAATACTGAATAAACAAATCCTGTTTCAGGGTCTAGAGTTAACCTTTATGATTTTATGATAGAGTTGCTCTGACCCAGTCATGATTTACTGTAAAGAAGTAAAAAGCAACTAGAAGAAAGATCAAATGAAGCTTTTACATAGACATAGTTTGGAAGAAGTGTTTCCCGATGTATTTTTTCCTCCCCTAAGCCATCTGGCCCACTCGTGAGGAGTCCGGGCACTGGCGGCCAGCGCCAAAGGTTGTCAGAAGCAGGGGGGTGGGCCTTGCTCCCTGCCTCTGAAGCATCTTTGACATTTAGGAAGGTGAGGGCCTGTTTCTCAGGGTCATCCCATGGAGAATGAAGGTGCTCAGCTGTCCATGAGCCCCAGGCCACGGCCCTTCCTGCTGATGCTGACACGCAGTGGGTCCACATACCTTCAATTATTCATGAAGGTAGGACAGAGCCACTTCACTCTCTATACATTTTCAGAGGTTCTGCTTCATATCATTGCAGGCCCCTGGGGACCGGGAGGTCTTGCTGCAGTGAAATCTCCCTTATCTGTGAGTCCAGGAGAGGGGCAGGCAGAAGAAATGGGGGGAGACGCAGATGTTTCTGGGGGCACTGCTGTGTTGTGGTGCCAAGAGCACTGGACTGGGAGTTCCTGGCTGTGGATATGTGGGTTCAAATTTGATCCCTCCTGTTAATTCATACTGCAGCCTGGGAAACAACACTGACCCTCTTAACCTGGGAAATCGCAGTAGCCAAACTTCACTGGGTTCACCGTGTGCCAGACACTGCTTCGAGTTCACAAATGCCACCTAAGCCAGCCCTGCTACCACCCCACTTTACAGGTGAGGAAACTGAGTCTTAGAGTGGCTGGGAAGGTGGGGCTGGGGTTCAGCCCAGAGAGTCTGTCTTGGGAGTTCACGACTGAGCCCTTTGCTGTCATACGCTCTCCAGTGCGGAGAGGGGGGCTGTACGGAGAGCCAAAGGAATAATGCTTTCCGAGATACAGACTGAGCGTAGCTGAACCTCGGAATGATGCAGGGGGCGGTGGGTGGCCCGTGGTAGGGGGGCCGCATCTAACAACCCTCACCGGACGCAGACAGAAACTCTGGGACAATCACTCAGAGTGCTGGCTGGCGTGAGCGAGAGCGCGGAGGACCGCTCGATACACTGACATTTATAAGACCACTAGGAATGACCTTTCTTTTCTGGGATTAACTCAATGACAGTTGCTCCTTAGCTCAGCAAATAACTTTCTAAAACATGGAAAAATGGCTTGCAACAGCTTTTTGATTCAGCTTTGTTTACTGCATTTATTATGTAGCAAAGAAAAGGCACAGAAAGAGTAAGACCAGCTGCTCCGATGGAGGGGCTCGTGTGTGGCGGGGAGGGCAGGGAGGGCACATCAACCATTAAAATCAAGAATGATACAGTGAATGCTTCCTTTAGGTCTGGTCCTATGGTTAGTGCCTCCGAAGAAATAGCTCACTTAACATTGCATAGAAACCCTCTGACGAATAAATGTGTTGGTACCATTCTCGTTGTTTGAGTGAGGAAACTGAGAAGTTGAGTAGCTTGCCTGAGGAGGTGCACTTTGAACATAGACTGTCTGACTCCAGGGCCTGTGCATTCGGCGTTGCCCTAGGAGAGCAGAGGGAGAAGGTGGGTACAGCCTGCAGGCGCAGAAAGCCAGATGCCCTGCGGGTGGAGTAAAGGGCCCGCCGGCTGCTGTACCAGGCAGTCCCTGGGATCTTACTAGTAGAAGGGCCTTTTTTCCCCCTTGCTCTCATAAAAGTCTAAATGGCAGTGGGGCAGGTGCAGGCCGGAGCATGAAAAATGCATTTTTGAAGGTCCTGGGTGGGTGGGAGCTCTGCCTTCTCTAACGTGTGCTCCCAGGTCAAGCCTGCATCTGCCAGGAAACTGGGGAGAGAGAGAGCGTGGGGGACCTCACAAGGAGGGGCTGCCTTGGAAGCAACGTGCTTCACACAGCCTCTGACCCACCCCACAGGCTCAAGCTCGGGTGTGTGGGCCCCAGCTAGGTTCAGGGGCTTAAAAACATAGCTGCTCACTAGCAACAACTCTGTCTACAGAAGGATTATACAGAGCCCGATGGGCAGCCATGTTGGCCGCACACCTATGGAAGCTGCAAGTCCTTCTGTATCGCTGACATAAGAGGAACAGAGAGAAGTGGCCACAGAGAGAGACAGAGAGAGAGAGAGAGACAGAGAGAGAGAGAGAGAGATGAGGGTCATTCATACCAAGGAGTTAGGGAGACTGAACTCTATCCTGACAACAACAAGGGAGTCTGTCGATTATAAGCAAGGGAGAAACAGAGCAGATTGGTATGTAGGGAAATCAGTCTGGCTGCAAATAAGAGCGGACTGAAGAGACAGGATGCCGCACAGGATGCCAGTTAATTGGCTGCTGTAATCTGAGTGAGAGACCCCAGGGCCATAAGAAAAGCAGCAGTAGAGGAGACAGGGAGAGAAATATGAGAGCAGTGATAGAGCGAGACCAGCATATAAGAGGTGTCTACTGGCTGGAATTCTTTATATGCAGGCCTGCCTACCCCGCTCCCCACCTCTACTTCATATGAATGCCCACCAGCGCCTCCACTTCCACTCTTGTGCAGTTTGCCTACTGTTCATCCTGAGATGGGAGTGCAAATGCCACTTCCACAGTGAAGCCTTCCCTGATTTTGTCCCCACCTCTATCTCAGGTCAGTTCCCTATCATATGCACACACGTTGGCTTGTGTCTCCCTTTCACAGCACTTGGCAAAGTGATCCACGTGATTATTCGATTCATATGACCACCTTTGACTTACAGGGCTTCTCACTGAATGAAGAAAATCTGTCTTTTTCTCTGTTGCATCACTAGTGCCTGATTCAGTACCTTGAACCAAGTAGGCCCTCACTACATATGTGTTGGTGAATGAATAAAGGAACGGGTCACTGGATATGGAAACGTGTAGCATGTTGGAAAAGGGCTAACCAGGCTTCTTGAACAGCTGGGTAGATGTTGGTGACTTTCATGATCAACCATAGTTTGATTCTTAGCAAAATATTCTCCCATAGTGATTTGCAGACAGTTGTCTCTTTTCTGCTGAACTTGAATGACTTATGCCAAGTCCTCCAGCATGCTGAGGGTTCCTGCTCACCCGAGGCTCTGAGCTTCCTGTCAAAATGATGTGTGCTTAGCCGTTCGGGGGGGACCGCGGGCCCACAGATGAGGAGGGCAGCCTCAGGCTGCCCCCTCTGTTGCTTCTGGCCTTCCCTCCTGTGGCTTTGCCTTCAGAGTGATCTGAGTGACCCAGGGAAGTGCCCCACCCACCGTGAACAGAATCCAGTGACTGAGTAGCAGCCTTTGAACCCTCTCTGAAGGTTAATTTCTGCTTTCCTTCCCGAGATCCGTGGCCCATCTCAGGCTGCTCCCCTCACTGTTCAGAAGAGATGACGAAAAACATGCAAGGACTCTGAAAAACGGAAAGCGTCCTGTGTCAGGCACAGATCCAAGTAACCACATACAGTCAGGAACGTCACTCGTCAGAAATTGAGCGCATCCCCAATCCAGATGCTCAGAGTAGCTTGTTAAGTGCGACTGGCAGCAAGACCCTCCTCATGAAGCTCCTGGCATGAGCCCCGCTTGGTTACTTATGTTGTGGCTTCTCCTTTAAGAGAGTGTCAGCCCATTTCCAGCCTGGTCCTAAAGACTTGCTAGAGGCATGACCTTCTGAGACCATCTGGCTGTGCTATTGTCAAAGGGAAACAGTGTCCTCAGAGGCGACAGAGCAGTGTAGACCCTTGGGCAAGCACACTGAGTAAGCAGCCTGCTCTGGACCGAATTATTTCCCTATTTAGTGGTGCCCCCTCATCCGGGGAGCTGTAGTTACCCACAGTCAACTGAGGTGCAGAAGCAGACGATCCTCCCCCCATATCATCAGAAGCCTAACTGTGTTGCTGCGCCCACAGCATTGCCCTCATCACACAGGCATTTTATCACCTCCTATCATCACAGGAAGAGGAGGGGTGCCTAGAGGACAACAAGGTATTTAGAGAGAGAGCGAGAGACAGCACAGTCGCAGAACTTTTATCATAGTTTATTGTAACAGTTGCTCTATTTTACTATTAGTTGTTGTTGCCGATCTCCTACTGCACCTGTTCTATGAATTAAGCTTTATCACAGATATGTGTGGATAGGAAAAAGAACATAGTGTATATAGGGTTCACTACTATTCATGGTTTCAGGTATCCACTGGGGGGCTTGGAATGTTTTCCCTGAGGATAAGGGGGTCTTCTGTTCTGTGTTAAAGTTTCCTTCAAAATTACTGGTTTGGTTGTTCATATTCTGTCTGAAAATTGCCCATCCTGGCCTTTGATGAAAACCAGACAGAGGTCTTGGTGCCATCAGAACTGCACATTTATATTAAATCAGTTTAGGAAATTTTATCTGAATTAGGTTTAATCTTTTTTATTTTTTTTATTTTGGTATCATTAATCTACAATTACATGAAGAACATTATGTTTACTAGGCTCCCCCCTTCACCAAGTCCCCCCCACATAACCCTTCACAGTCACTGTCCATCTGCGTAGTAAGATGCTGTAGAGTCACTACTTGTCCTCTCTGTGTTGCACAGCCCTCCCCGTGCCCCCCCACATTACACATGCTAATCGTAAGGCCCCTTTTCTTTGTCCCCGCCCTTATCCCTCCCTTCCCACCCATCTTCCCCAGTCCCTTTCCCTTTGGTAACTGTTAGTCCATTCTTGGGTTCTGTGTGAATTAGGTTTAATCTTGTCGTCTCATCAATATCGACTCAGGGAACATGTATGTGGCCCAGTCTTTTGACTCGAAAATGTCTATAGTTTGCACAGGGTAGAGGTTGAGCAAATATTTGTTCAATGAATGAATGATTGGGGTTCAACACCCTGGGTGGTCAAGTGGAAAGAGAACAGGTTTTGGCATCAGCCAGATGAGGGTATGAGTCCTAGTTCTGCTACTTGCGAGCTGCGTTTCCTTCGGGCCTCTGCGGGTTCTCGGCGCAGGGAGAGGGGGCAGCCTAGGGAAAGTGGCGCGCTTACTTCCTGTTGCTGTTGCAACAAGTTACCACAGAGCTACTGGCTAAAAACAACAAAACCCTGTGCAGATTTCTTACATCACAGTTCTCATGCTCAGAAGTCCAAAATGGGTTTCTCCAGGATAAAATCTAAGTGTTAGTTAGCAGGGCTGTTCCTTCTGGAAGCTCCAGGGGAGAATCTATTTCCTTGTCTCTTCCAGTACCCAGAGGCTGCCCCATGCCTTGGCTCATGGTCCCCACCTCCTCTCTGAAAGCCAGCAGTGCTACATCCTTAAATGTTTCTGACTCCTCGGCCTCCCTCTTCCGTCTTTAAGGACCCCTCTGATTACCCTGGGCGCACCTGGATAATCCGGGATAGTCGCTCCGTCTCAAGGTCCTTGTGCCATGTAAGGTGACACACTCACGGCTGCCAGGGATTAGGACGGGGCCCTCCGGGAGGCTGTCGTCCTGCCCGCCCCAGCAACCACACAGCTAGGGGCTGCACTTAACCAGGTTTGCCGAGCAGTGACAGGAATTCTCTCTCCATTCCTCTCCAGGATAGCACAGGTAGTACACAAAAAAGTATTCTCCAGGGAGGTTCCCCCACTGTGAGAGTACTGGCTGGTCTTACTGGGGGGAATCTAGTTCTGTGGGGGTGACTCATTGGTCTTTCCACAGTGGGGCAGTGTAATGGAATGCTCTGGGCTCTCCTTAGGGTTCCTTGGTTTTTGTGAGACAGTGTCACCTCTGCCTGGGTTAGTTGAGTGTTTACATACGTGGCTGTGCACTTTGCCAGAAGTCTTTCCTGTCGGTAACATTGAACTCAATGCTGCACACTGCCTGTGCTATTTATGGAGACCCACTCACCTGAAAGATGGGTGGCCCAACCACACCTTTCAACCATCCACAGAGTAAGCCAGACCTCATCCTTCTGGCCCCAGGATATTTGCTTTCATGAAATGTTGCTTTACTTTGGTGCTATCAGACTTCCTTAGGGGCACACAGTGAAAAAAAGCATCAAAGAAATAGTTGCATTTACTGTAACAGTTTTGTTGAGGGCGTTCATTGCATGTCAGCACACATTTCTTATGAGAAACCACAGAGAGAAACATTTCCCCAGTCTCAGAACCCAGTACTAGTTAGTGTCCCTAGTGACTGGTTTGTTTCCATCCAGTGAACACTAGGTTAGGGCTGATCTTCTTGCTTTCCTTGCACCCACTGCAAGGAAGCAAGGGTCCTCAGCAAAGCTTTAGGACATCATAGCCCATGCTTCCCTCATTGGCTCTTTCCCCAGTTCTTCATCTGTTTCACATTTTAGTTCTTACTGTTGTAGCATCTGTAACCCCAGATAAGGCCTGGTAACAATGTTATTCCCCAAGATTTTTTGTTCTCTTTTGTGAGACACATGCCCTTGGTACATGCCTCTTTGTTCCAGGAAGTAACTCTGATGAAAAAATAAAAATATTAAAGGAAACATCATCAGTGCCAATGTTTAAACACTGAGTCTCAGAGAACTAAGTTCAACACCACTGTCAAAACTGGAACTGATTTTGAAAATATGAAAACAAGTCTCTAATACTTGTACGCTGAGCACGCTCAGATCATAAATACCAGCAATTCAAATGGCTTGCTTGCTGTTTGTAGATTCACTGGCACTGAAATCTATTTCTTTGCAGAGGGATATTTAGCTTTTGTTTTATCTTTACTCATGGTCAAAAGACAATAGCGACTTTGCTAACATGATTGAAGATATTCCTCTCAAAGAATTTCTAAAGCTTGCATGTCTTTTTGCCTTCATGTTTCTGTGTGTGAGCTGGTCTCCTTGGAAAGCCAAGACAGCGATGTGCTTTATACCAAGCAGTGGTTCGATAGTTATAGAAATTCAAGATTGAAAAAATCAATGTTAACAACACATCCAGTGAAAACATCTTCAAGATAGACCCAGCCAGAAGAATTCATCTCTGAGTTCATCAAACCACAGAATCACCAACACCGAGAAGCTCTCAAACCCTACTAGATGGTGTAATCAGGACATTCTCTTTTTAATCTTTGTGCCCATAGTATGTACTCAATAAATACTTGATGAATTAACGAATAATCCCTCTCACTCTCAGAAAGACTAGGATTCTTCTCCAATGCCAATAGACCATGATGAGAACTCAGTGCTTGCCTCTGGCAGGCATACAACATGTGCTGAATACCTGGCACTGACGTACATCCAAACCATGGAAGAAATTTCTGCCATCCCTGAACTGCACAGAGGTGATTTTTATTTCCATTATTTTTCCCCTAGTCAAAGACACATGTGACAGGTGACATTCCCCTCTGCACTCACTCTCGTCGGGGTACTTGGGTTTATGTGTAATTCCTAGTGTGCTTGTACAGTCTCCAGTCACCTCTCTCCCACTCAAGAAAATATAACCGAACACATGAATAATGATGTCAGTAATATGGGAACTAACTCAAATCCATGGCAATTTATTGAAAAAGTAGATCATCCGCCATTTTGGTATTTCAGGTAATATTTATAGTACATGAGTGATGAGGTGTCTCACAATGACTGGCATGACAGTTCATCGGAGCACCAGGACTTAGAGCCCTTCTCCGTAGAAACCACCTGTGACACCCACTGAGCCCCCACGTGCCATCTTGGAGTCCTTCCCAAACTCCGGAGAAACCAGCGCTAGGCTCACCCTGCCTCCAATACAGTCACCTATAGGAGCCCCGCCATCCACGTGGCCTTCACCTGAGCAGTACAGCTCATCCGTACTGACGGACATGCCACCCAGGAATCTCATCGGCAGCTGCTGCTCCACTCTCACTGCTACGACTTCCAGGAAGACGACTCACACGCACAGGCACCACCAACTTACCACACCGCCGCCAGCCGAGTGCACGAGCATGCACGTCCCCTCCCGGAGGCTGGCGACTTCGAAGAGCATCATGTAGGCTGTGACCAAGTTCATGGGGAATGCAGCAGCCTCAGAGAAGCTCATGACATCTGGGATCTTGTAGACAAATTCCACTGGCGTGCAGACCACCTCTTCCCAGGCATCGTAATTGATGAATGCCATGACACGGTCCCCAATCTGGGCATGGGAAGCACAAGGTCAGTGGAGGTTTCTTAATCTGTTTAGAGGAATTTCTCAAATACTCTTAAGAATCTGATGAAATGTATAGATTCCATCCCAGAAAAAACAAAACAAAACATTGAAACCCTCAAATATGCACACCTTTACCTGCCCTGAACTGTAAGGCATGGGTGGGTATGCTGAAGCCCATCTAGGAAAACTTCTCAGGGGCCATGGAGGCCAGGTTCTCTACCCTCTTCTTGAGCATAAACAGACAACATGCATGGGCAAGGCCAGGAGTCACCTACTCTCCTCTGTCCCCCGCCACCCTTGGAGCTTCCCTGCCAGGCTCACTCACTGTATTATTTACATCAAAGGTTAGCACTGGGTTACTACTAATTGCAGGGGACGTGACACATGGTGCATCGGAAGAGCCATGTAAACCTAAGGGCAGGAGACTGAACCAGAGTAACCAGGTTAGGGCAAAAATAGGAGCATGCCACCAGGTGTGAGCAACAACAGTGAACATTTTAACGTCTTGGATACATATTACATGGTAGGCATTGTCTAAGGGTGTCACATGTTCAGACTCATGTAATCCTTACAGAACCCCTCTGAAAGCATGGCTGAATATTTTTTATCAGTATTTTAGATAGCCAGACACCATGCAAAAAGAAAGAACAGTCTTCCCTTTAAAGTGGTTATGATGGTCTGCTAAGTATTTTCCTAACAGATCACTATTAAAGGGAAATACAAACCCAAGAACTGTTACCAATAGCTAGTATGAGCTGCCGAGTACCAGTTAAATTGAACCGTTCTGCTATTTGAAGTTAATTGCATGTGCTACGACTTTCAAATGCAATCTTCAAATTGCTGTGGTCATAGTGAGTTCTCCATAAATTAATGGCTTTCCTGTATGTGTGTTTTAGTTTATGTATATTTTTACAATTGACTCTCCTGTTCTATTTTCCTTTTGGCTTAGCATTTCTCTCTACCCTTACTCAACAAACAACAACAGAAGCCTCCTATGAGATGAATCCCACAAGAGTCCCGGTTTACCAATGGATGACTATAGATTTCACAGACAGTTAAAAGGAGGCAAAGAGAGATTACAGCACATGCTCCAAGTCATGTAGCTAAAGAGTAGCTGGGCCAGGATTTGAATCTAGGCAGGCTGATTCCAAATAAAAATAATTAATTCATGACACCTGAGATAAGTGCTGCCAAGAAGACAGAGTTATATAAGGATGTACAAAAGGGGATCCTACCCAGTCTGGAAATATTAGTTACAGTGTTCATATCTCAGTTTCCTCAACTCTAAAATGGGAATAATATTAGGAAAGGGTCTTTATGAAGATTAAATAACATAATATGCATGCAGTGCATGTCGCACCGTTGCATGTAAAAGGAGGAGAGAGCAATCAGTGTTACTCTTAAAGTGAACAGTTTGGTTTCTGATCTCATGGAGTTCACAATTTACTGATCAAAAGCTAAATACAGACCCACTATATTTCATGAAGCAGAAGGAATAGCTATTTAATGAAAGAACTGATGGGAAGGAGAGGCTGTGCTCCTGGCATAGTGAGTGTCCCAATTCCTGGAAAGGTTAAAGACCAAATGATGACTGTCAGGAATATCATCTTAAAGGATATTTAAGACCAGAGGATAACTGAGGTCTGACCCTGACATCCTCTGCTGCACAGGATCATGAAAACCCCAAGATGCGTGACAGCACAGAGGAGCCGACTGCCTCCGGAGCTGCCGCACCAGCTCTCTCGTTCAGCTTTGCGCCATCTCTAACATTTCATTATCAAAATGGCAAAAGTGGCTAAGCCACAGCATCAGCCCCAGGCTGAGTCCAGGAGGAGGCAACTTAAAAAAATACATATCCAACTTCACCTCATTATTTGATTCTTTTAAGAAACAGAAATGAGTTCTGGGTGACTGAGCCCAAATTTTTCTTTTACTGCTGCACCCCTGGCAACACCTCAAGCCCCCCTTGCAATGGATGAAACCAAGGGAGCTATTTAGGGTTCTGCACACAGAATCCCACCTCCGACCTGATGGAAGGTCTTATGTAAAAACTATAGAAGGAAAATTGTATTGATTTTCTTCCAAATCACACTGACTGGAAACCTGTAGATGGCCTCTTGTATTTTATTTGTGCAGCTGAAAGTCATTAGCGGGGAATGGGGTGAAGAGGGGGTTGACAATAAGCAACCCAGGCTACTCAGCAGAAGAACCTCGATAAGGGAAAATAGATATGATCAAGTATAGTAAGTCCTCCCTCTAAACCAAGGCCAACAGCATCCTTAATCCACTCTAATGTTCTGCAATAATGGGTTATTTATCCATGCTCAGGATTAACGGAGGAGCTCGCGGTCCTGTGGGACCACGTGGAGGAGTGAAGAACACAGAGTATTTCTGATACACAGCTCTTTCAGGGAGATGGTGCTGCCTCTGATTATATTGCTTACCTGGGGACAGAAAATGTAAACGTCTTAGGAAAGGAAAGAAAAAAAGTGCATTTATTTCCTCTTAACATTTTTCTGCTGTTTGACCTGGAAACCACTGACAAAAAGACTGAGGGCGTGGGATGAGATTTCCAGACCTTCATCAGACTGAATTTGGAGCATATAGATATTCCCAGAGTATACTGAAGCTCAGGTGCACGAGGACTGAGACAGCAGTCTAGTCTTGGCTAGATTGAATGCCAAGGGCACCCTGGCATTGCACGCTGCAGGGTTTTAATCCCGGCATCTAATATGGCAGCATTGGCAGGTTGAGAGTAGGGATGAAGATCATGGCATTGCAGGAAGAGTAAAGAGACTGGCGACTTGAATCCACGTCCAACTCTTACTAGCTCCTTTCTGACCTTCTGAACCTCATTACTTGCTGAACCCTCCTGAACCTCATCTCTGAGCGGGTAATAACAGCCTTAACCTTGTAGGGTTGTGGTGAGGTTCAAAAAGATAACTTGCCCAATTTCTGGTTATGGTGGATTCTCAAATGCTAGCTCCACTCAGCGCTCCCTGGGGAAGCACTTAGTTATAAGCAAGAGCTCTTGGACCTGATTTCTATTGGCTTTTCTCACTCAGAACTGCTGCAATTCTGTGCAATTGATTTGCCCACAGTTTTTATAGACTGGATCCTATTCGATTTGTACAACAATGGTAGGAAGGGTCATATATCTTTTCACCAATTAAAAATTTTTATTATGGAAAATTCTGAACATGTACAAAATAGTCAGAGTAATTTAATAACCCTTTGAATCAATTGCGCCACTCCAGAAGTCATCAACCCATTGGCCAATTCTGTCCTCTGGCTTTAAAATCTCCATTCAAAGTGGTACGTCCCCAATGTCTGGAATAATGAGTTATAAATGGTCACTTCAATGCATCACGTTAAGTATATATGTAAAGGAATCGAATCATAAAATACAGAGGCTATTTCTCCCCAACTTTTGTGTTTTGCAAGTGATTTTTGAACCTGATGTGATAAGACAATGATGGGCATGGGCCAGGGGAGGGAGGGTGCACACTTAGTTACTCCAAGGCTAAATACTCTTATTAATAGCTATGTAACGTGAGTAAAGAATTCCTCTGGCTACTTCACCAGATGGTTGCCGGAAACAACCAAGATGGTACACAAGAGAGGTGCGGGACATTTAGAAAGTCCTATCATTTATAAACATTGTTAATAAAGCTAATAAAACAATAACATGCATCATAGATTATTTCAAGCATTTGTTGTATAGTCTTTTATAATCTCAATGGATTCTGGATAAATATTACTCTTTCAGCCAGAAGTCAAAATATTACCTCGTATCCTTTCATGCTGTCTCCCAGAGCTTCAGCAATCCCGGAGCACTTGAACCCCGGCACCAGGGGAGTCTTGGGAGGGTTGTCGATATTCCCTTGTTGCACCATCACATCCAGGAAGTTTAAACCACTGTGAACCACAAGCGTGAAAAGAGAGAAATTCAAAACAAGATGCCAAAAAACTCACTGGCTCGACTTTTCTCTCCTTCCGGACCCCTCCCTCCCTTGCTCCTCCCCCATCCCTCTCTACTGTCTTTTCTTTCTGGAAAATGGGCCTAATCACTTGGCCAGTTGCCATCCATAAAGGAGAACAATAATCTCTCTAGACAAGTAAAGCTCCCCTGGCAGGCCAAACAGCAGTTGCACAGTTTACACGAACTCCAAAGACAGTGCCTTTGTCCCCTCTCACTGCCTGCTTCCTCTTAGTTTGAAAACACAAACTGACTAGCTTGGTCACTAGCCATTCCAGCACTTAAAAGAGGGTGAAAAATACGCCAGGAAGATGTTATAAGGAGACACAGGAAAAGCAGCCAGACACGATGGCCATCGGCCAGGCTATGAGAAAGCAAGAAAGAGAAAACAGTCCCACTAAAAAGTCTCTAAACAAGTGTCACGCCTCAATCATCACGCAGACTTAACCCAGCCCAGGGTGCCATAAACAGCACCCAGAGTGGTGACTGTGATCCAAGAGACCCCATTTTTTTCCAGCTGGAGGAGGGTGACTCGAAGAGGGCTCAAAGGGGTGGACCCGTGGATATGGGAATACTGGGGGTTTGGTTTCAAAATTCTTGGTTATCTCTGGATAAGAGAAATTAGATTATTTTCTATTAACATATTACTTTTGAAATAGTTATCATTAAAATATACTACAGTCATCATCTTGGAAAACCATCTACTTGATTTTAATAATGCCATCAATGCTCCCAATGGCTCTTACTTTTTTTAGAGCTACTCTTGGAAACTGCGCGGCACATTATTCACTAGTCAAATGACAAAACACATCCCACGGAGTGTGTACTTTTTCCACCAAGTGTAGTTTTAATGTACTTCCTGCTTTCATTAGCCACCGTCTAAAGAAAGACTCAGGTCATAGAAACCAAAGTCCTTGGTCCGGCCCAGGGTCCAGGAGCCCCTGGCCACAGCTTCTCCTCCGAGCAAGATGGCTGAGCTACTTCTCACGCACGGCCTGCCCATTCCTCTCGTGCACTCTTTGGAGCCTGAATCGTCTAACTCTGCCTACATCCTCCGGTCTGTGCTCAGCAGCCTTATCCCCGGGGAGTGAATAATGACGAGGACGATGACTCCTTGAAAGGTGGGTGTAAGAGTCATCACCCTCTCAAGGTTTTCTGGCCCACTAATCAGGCAAGCATCACACGTTGTCCCAGTTGCAGTATCTCTAACGTGTGCGTCCTTGGAGGCAGCCACATGCCTCGTATTTCCTCGCTCCCAGAGTGCCTGGCATACATCAGGCCCACAGGAACAGACTAGGTACAGAAGTAGCATCTCTTGAATAAAGGAATATTCATGAATACTTAAAAATATGTACTGCCTGATTGAGTACTAACTTCTTTTAAAAGGCAGCCAAGGGATGCTCAGAGTCATGGACATACTTCTGAAATGTATGTGTAGACTTACAAGGGCCCTCCTTTGTTTTTAGGGTCACAGGATTGTCTGGAAAATTAACGAGAGTTACGCACTTATGCACGGTGCCAGGTACCTGTGTGCGTACAACAAATGCTAGCCTTTACGTCGGCATCTTCTGGTAAGAAGGCAGGAGTGCATGAGACATCGTAGGAAGACCCATTACACAAAGGTTAAAAATAGTTTCAGGCCTGAAATGGGAAAACTTCAGCTATCTGTAAGCATCGCTTCTGTGACACAGCCGGTTTTCCAACACAACTGAACAAATGCAGCATCACGGTGTAACAGGGAGAGGAATTTCCACGTCCCAAGTCAAACGCTCCCTACCATTTCACGCATATTGTAGCTCACTGTGTTTGTCTTTGTGTGATGAACCTATGATTTCCCAAGACCCCGATGGGTAAAGGCCAGGAGCAATGACTTGACAGTTCTGTAAATGTGCCAGCCCCTGGAGAAGGCTGCATCCTGGGTACTCATCACCCTCCACCCAGCACGGGGTGGGCCCAGTGATGGCAGCTACTCAACACCAGTGAGAAGGGCTAAGGCTGGCTTCCCAGAAGCCTGTAGCATCCCCTTCCTCGGGGAGGCATGCAGCGATCCCGTCAGGATCCTGGGGACAGCCGCCCATCTTCAGGAAGGAAACAGGAAGCAGGTATATCCCAGGGGACAGGGGATGGGTCAGTGCTGTTTGTCTCAGCTGGAAGAGGGGGTAAACAGCTGCTAATGGAGTATATTTATGTTGTCCCTGCCCTGTGTCATGGCACGACCCGCGCACCTCATCCTGACACGGATGGGCACAGCTGGCATTTACTGAGGGTTCAGTTTGTGGCAGGAACTGTACTGAGTGTTTTGCTTTTGTTATTTAAGACTCAATAATAGTCCTACGAGGCCTGAACTATTACACCCATTTCTCAGATGAGGAAACTGAGACTCCGCAAAATTAAGTAAGTTGCTTAAGGTCATGTCTTTAGAACCTGTCAAAGTTAGGATTCAAATTCAAACATGTCGAGAACCCAAGTGCTAACAGAAGACATTCTGTGACCTCTTTGTGGGGACTTTTCCCACCATCTTTGGTAAAGGGTCATCCAAGGGCCCATGTTTATAACTTACCTCTTTGACAGCTGACAGCACCAGCAGCGAGCCCGGTACCGGAGGAGCGGCCATTCATAATCTCAGCAGGGACCCACTCCTTACTATGAAATAATTGAGCTGATCTAAGAACTGGATGTTCTTTCAAAATTATGAATTCGGAAACATGCAGCAAGAAAACGGCCTAGTATCAGAAAGGATGTCAAAATAAAAAATTGAGCTAGAGGGACCTACTGACCTTTGCTCTGAGAAAGCATTAAGTGAAAGAGTCAGAAGGTGAGGGAATTGAAAGAAAAGACATTCAGAGCGGTGGACTTAACCCAACAGCCTGCATCGCGGTGGACTTTACAAATGTCATTGCCGAGTTACTGAGAACGGGAAGGTCCAGTCTCTGTGCCCGGTGGGGCCAGGCCCCGGCACGCCTCCCGAGCTCTCATTTCCAAGAGCTCCTTTGTTATTTCACACACACCTTGATAAGAGAACCTCTTTCTTTGGCTGACGTGTGTGGTCTCTGCCTCGTGAAACCGAAAGATACAAAACCAAAACAAATACTAAACCAATAACCCTAAATCACCTACTGAACAGACATCATTGATCTCATGTTTTGTTTTGTTTTTTCAGACAAAACCAATAATACTGTTTAGAGATACTAAGTTATTTGTCCAAGGCCACACACACAGTGAATGGTGAGGCCATGGACTTAAACTTGGAACTGCTTAGAACTTTTCTTTTTCCCATCACAACAGGAAAAAACAGGGGCTTATCAAGCTATACAACTTCTTAATTATAGTTTCCAGTATTCTGTAGGATAATTTGATGTTCATTTAGAAATTTTTGGGTGGTGGTAGTGACTATGCCTGATGACTCAGACCTACAGAGTGGGTGATCTTCAGACATTACCTAATATTTATGTGGATCAGTGCAAAAGAAAATAGTGCTGGAAAGTGCTGGACACCATGTTCTGCTAGGGAATTTTATTTTTCTTGATGATTGGTGTGATTTCAGTAAATAAGGCCTTTGTTTTTCCTCTCATACTAAATTATTACTGAAAGCCTAGGTATAAAGGGTATTTCCCGAGATACAACATCCTGAAGGAAGGAAGGCAGGGATTTGAGAAAGGGACCCTGAAAAGCTTGACAGGTGAGGGATGTGATAGCAGATGCAGGGAAATGTGGGGACAATCTCTTTGAAAACTGATTCTTTCTTTCATTTGCACTAC
Organism: Manis pentadactyla; assembly: GCF_030020395.1. Classification (NCBI taxonomy): domain Eukaryota; kingdom Metazoa; phylum Chordata; class Mammalia; order Pholidota; family Manidae; genus Manis; species Manis pentadactyla. The sequence goes on along the minus strand of NC_080033.1, from coordinate 7,456,868 downwards.
AGAGTACAGTTTACACTTCCTCAACCTTGTAATAATCTGGAGAGGCAAGAAGTACAGCTACTGCTCTTCCCATTCAATAGATGTGAATACTGAGACGCCTTAGATAAGAAAGCTGACTTGTCAAAGACAACATAATAGGTACATGGCGGAGCTGAGATTTGAATCAAGGTCTTCACACTCCTTGCTTATTGTATATCCCATGCACTATGAAATGTCAGATGCAAGGAAATCAAATGTTGCTAAAAATCAGTAATTTCAAGATTTGGGAGCAAGAAGGTTAAGAAAAAGTGCAGAAAGGAAACAGATGCAGGCCTTATGGGTTCCAGTTCCTGTACTGCCGTCGTTGAGCAGCGGGACCCGGGCTGAGTCTCTGCAGCCCTCCCCTGCTCTCATACTCTGGCCACCACCTGGTGGTCCTTTATCCTGTCGCTCTGCTTAAAATAGCATCAAATCAAAGCTTAGGCAGAGAGGCAGAGATGCTTGATGGTCTTGGGGAAACACACTGACTCGGGATGCTTAGATCTTGTCTAGAAGCTAAAGGACGGCAAGCTCACCTTGGCCTCTGTATTTCCTGTTATCTGTTAAGTGATGGTTGTCAGCCTTGTAACATCTCATGAGAAATGTCTGGCTGTCTTCATTTTATGTGTTGCTGTGATGATGATGCTACATGTTAAGTATTAAAGTCTGGGCCATTTTAGTCTTCATTTTGTGTAAGAGCAGGGCTAGACCTAGAGGAAATAAAGTACCAGTCCAAGGCCATATAGCAGGTTCCTGCACTGTGACACAAGCCCTTTTCACCTGACTTCCAGGCTTGAGTGTTTGACTGGTAGGGTGTCGTTCTGTTATCTACAGACTGTGGTAGGCTGCTGTGTCTTCTTGTCACCGCAACTCAGCGATCTGGGATCTGTTCGTTGCTTTTGGATGTGCTCAGTATATCAAAGAAGACACAAATGATTTCTTAAAGGACACCACTAAGTAGACGACAGAAGAACCAGCCCAGCTATAATTTACTGATTTTCTAATTTGAGACAAAATTGGCCCAAAGGAGTTTAGCAAAGCAGACACGCAGAGAAGGAGAATATCCCCCGTATTGCATTCTCCAGGTGAAAGGAGGGTTAGGGGTCGCCCATAGGAAAGGAGTTTCGATCTCCTGCCATCTCTTTCCTTCGTCAAGTTGTCAGGATCCCCAGTACTGACGATGGGAATCCAAACGTTGTCAGACCATTATACAGAGAACAGTAGGAGGAACAGCAGCTTAGCCTCTACTGATGCTGAAGCACACATTTTGAACTCATACTCAATAGGAATCCCGTCTTGCCCCATCACTGGTTCCGTTGAGAGACAGCCAGCCAAAGAAATGGCATTCAGAAAGCCACCGTGTTTCTTCCTTTGAGTGTATCATTTGTTACAATAGATGTTTGATTCTTTATAAAGACAGAAGTATTTCTCCTCAAATCTCAGCACAAAGATTGGTTGTATGGGGTCTTACAGGCCCAGTTCTATGGATAAACTAATTAAATTTCTTTCTTTCCATTGGCTATTAGGAAGCTCGGATCCAAATTTGTAAAACACACAGACACACACACACACACACACACACACACACACTCGGATCCAAATCTGTAAAACACACACACACTCTCTCTCTCCGAAGCTGCAGGGCTCTGTGGCATTCATTCTCTATGTGATTCTAGATTCAACTTCATCTTAACTTACTGAATGCTTCAGAGTTTCCATTTTCTTAAATCATAAACTCTTTTCTGGTGGATCTCAAACTTGATCATGCATCAGAATTTCCAGGAGGTTTGTTAAAACACGGATTGCGGGACCCCTATCCCCAAGTTCTTCTGACTTAGTGGGTCTGGGTGAGGTGCATGAATTTGCATTTCTAATAAGTTTTCAGGTCCTGCTGCTGCTGATCTGGGGACACACTTGAGGAGCTGTTGCTGTATCGTTTCTTTTTAAGCTATTTCAAGTCCTTTTTGGAATGAGGCAAGGTAAAAATTAATAGATGATGATTAAATAGATAAGAAAATGAAAAGTGCTCTCGTTGTCCTCTAGAGCAGTTGAATTTCTTGATCCTAGTCCAAAGGATTATATTTACCCTTGTTAAATGTAGCCTTATTAGATCAGGTTCATCATTCCGATTTGTTTGGCTTGCTCTTGGATCCTAATTTTTTCATCCAAAAAATTGGCTCCTCCTCCTGGATTTGGGTCCTCTGAAAATGTGGTTATCATGCCATTAACTTCTATGTCCAAATTGCTGATAAAAATTATAGGTAGGCCTCATGTTCCTGGTTACTAAGGGTGTTTGTGAAGATGTCAGAGAAGGGATTTAAAACACAGGACTAGGTGACATGTTTTAAGTTTCTTCAAATCCTGAGCTCTTACAATTCTCTGAAACATCTCCAAGACACTGAATTCAAGTGTGACAAGTACTCAGTAAGTCCATGAGGCCTCTCTGTTTGTGGGGAATGGCAGTCAATTTCCCTTCCCCTATTGCAGTAATTCCTGACCATAGAGGGTGCTGCCTGATTGAGCTTCTTCTAGTACAATCACTTTCTGGATGCGTGTCACGGTGATAATGGTGTACACATCCTGGCCCCAGCTCCGGGAGTCTCTTTTAGCCCAGGCACATATTCTCATGTGCCTTTAGGGTTGAAAATACTGCTCCATTGGCCCAAAATCAGCTTTCTGATCCCACAAAGAAAAATACCCGAGAGGACCTTTTCCATGATTCTCACATAGGGCTTTGTGACAGAAGGGACCCCAAGACGCTAGCAGATATCCAGAATCCTCCACTCTAATTTCTCTGGTGATAGGGCATAGGGACAAAAGGAATTATTTGTAGCTAGTAATTGTAACATTCAGTAACAGCTAACATTTATAGGGTGCTTACTATATGGCAGGCATGGCATCAAGTGTTTTATGAGCATGGTTATCATTTAATGTGTACAACAACCATAACAATGCTAAGAGATAAACGTTACCCACATTTTACAGAGAGCAAAACCAAGACCATAGACATTCACAAGCCAAGGTGTGAAAGCAAGAAGTGAGACGGCAGAGACTGTGCTCTTAGCTAATTACTTTGCTCTCCTCTTGTGAGACTGTCACTCCGTTTTCCCAGTTACAAAAAGACTTCTTGACCCATCTGTCTCAGTGGGCATTTACTATATGCTGAGTGTATACTAAGTGTCCGACATGCACAGTTAAGGGGGACTTAAAATTCTCATGGGGAAACAGAATCACAAAAGCTGATTACATTACGGAGTGATGAGTGGTTCTGTACAAGTGCAGGCAGAGTGCTCACCCCACCACCACCGGGAGGTGTGCAATCACACAGACAAGCAAGCAGTCAAAATAATGACCCCAGAAAGGTTTTCCCAAAGAATTGTTCTCATGGTTCTCTGCAGTCATCAAAGTTAAATTTAAATCCTTAGCATTAGCTCTCTGGCTCTTCCTCAGGTGGGTTGCTCCATCTCCTCAAGCCTTAGTTTTCTCCTCTCAAAAAGGGGATAGTAACATATTGACCCTATGGGGAGTTGGTGTGGATTGCATTGACAGTACATGTAACATAGAGTGCCTCGCACACAGTAAGTCTCGGGGAGCATAAGCTATCGTTGCTACCGCCACCACCGTCCTCGTTATCACCATCACACCAAGGTGTCACAGGTCAGGATCCCTGGGAAGCAGACTCTGAGGTGAGATTTGCGTGCGGGAGGTCTGACAAAGAGTCCTGTAGGGAACAGCGCCCGTTTTGGTGTGAGGGAAGCTGAACTGCGTAGAAGGAGAAGTTGAACACTGATGTCATAGTTAAAGGGTCTCATTTTATCCAGAGAAAGTTCCATAGCTGATGGTCCCTGAATTCATCATGAATCGCGGCAAGGGGACGGGGCCTTTATACCCTGACATCAGCCAGTCATGGGACAAGAGCTGCCCCCAGGGAGCAGGTGCAACCTGGAGCAAAGAGGCTGCCTTCAGCTGAGGGCAATTCCTCACGAGGGCTACAGAGCCAGCCGTCCGCAGCCATCACTCCCGGTGGTGGGGAAAATGAGTGCCAGGGTCCCCAAAGGGGGTCCCGGTGGGTGGACCCCAGCACCCAGTACAAGAGAGCTGGTGTGATCTTCCTTTTCAGAGTTTTAATCCCCTGTGGGCACAGAGCAGTTGTGACTGATGGCGGACATTTACGGAGCCCCTTAGCGTGGTGGTCTTTAAGGAGGAAAGGCTTACGGGTTCTTATAAATAATTCAGAGAAGCGGAAAAAGAATGGCATCTTTAAATTGGGGCCCGAAAGAATGAGAGGAAAGGGCAATGGATGACTTGAACAGATCAACACATCAGTGACGCGACAGAGCCCAAGGAAAAAGAAGGGTAAAGGCAGACAAACGGTCATAATACACGCAGGATTGGCAACTCTTGGGGAAATCCATGAAGAAAAGTGGTTCAGCCCTTCCTACGTGTCTGCGGGAAGTACGGGATCCCAGAAGCCAGAGGAGACCCGGCCACAACGGGGGAGCACGGCCGAATCCCAGAGCGCGGGGTACAATTCCCGCCGCTTGCTGAGCGGCACGGCCAGCTTCCGGGGCAGCCCTGCCAGGGGGGCTGGGGGCCTGCCCGGAGGGAGGCTCTTCTCTGGGCCGAGCAGCACCAGGTGTGCCCTTCCTCGTCCTGCCCTAGCCTTGTGGCTGCTACCTGTGCTCACCCAAACATCCCACTCCAAATCCACGGTGTGGCCGAGAAGCAGATGTTTGAGCCATTCCCTCACTTCCCCAGATGTTTTCATTTTTGTTTCTTCATCTCAGCTGATAACATGACAATGCCTAGAACAATCGGCATTGATCTCAGAAAATCTTGCTCCCAATTCTTTTTTTTTCTTTTTCTTTTTGGGTTTGTTTAAGGACTCATTTTGTTATCTTGAGACTGAGAGAATAGACTGATACAAATCTGCTATGGAAGACAAACATACACATTCATTGTCCTAGGCCAGGACAGCTTTTAGGCAAATCTCAAAGGGCATCTCTCCCTCCAGAACAGCAGAACTGTCCTGGGTGGACCTCAGGAGAGAGAGGCCACCTGCGCTCCGGGAGAGGTGGGAAGGCGCATGTTGTGGGTACTCGGGTTCTCCTGACATTGTCCCTCAGTGTCGGGCTCCACATGACCCTCCTACCCTCTCCAACCACTATCTTTATTAAAAACAGACCACTGCAACTATAGGACACATATGAAGTTCTCTGACACATCTGGTGTTTTTTGGTAATCTACCACTTTATTTCTTAAGCAAATCATGCCATTGTCTCCCCACTCAGATCCCTTTAGCCGTACAACTGGACTGGTGATGAGGGCATACAGCTGGGGCTACAGGTGTACAAATCTGTTTTATTTCCTCTGAGAAAGGAAATATATCTTTTGTCCAAATTACTATTCAAAACACATACATCAGTAGTATTTCAAACACAGAACAAAATGGCCAAAGAGATACACTGAGAAGCTAAATATCAAGAGCGCGTTTTCAATAGAAACAGAAAAACCTATTACCGATGGGTCCCAAACAAGGTCCCCTTGATGCCAAGAATAACCCCTTGGTGTTTGGAGTTGGAGTTATTTATTTACTCTCAGCTTTCCCTGGGAGAGGAATAGATATTTATTCCTTAGAAGGTTTCTGAAAAGGTTAAAATTTCTACGCTCCCTGTTAAGTGTTCACCAAGTCACTGACTTCAAACAGGTGCCTGGCAGTGATTGGTGACACAGAACATTCAATCTAATTCAATTTACATTAAACAGATCCTTCAAGGTTTCGGGGGCTTGGTTCAGACCCAGGGTGACAAGAATGACAGTGATGTCTCTGCTTCCCAGGAATGCAGAGATCAACAAATGAATCTCTCAGGAATGCCACTGGTCCCCAACAAGAGGTGGTACAAGTCATGGCTAGCAGAGAGAGGGCTCCCTCACCTTGCAGGAATCGTGGATGGAGGCCTCCATGGGAGAGTATACCCCTTAGGAATGGGGATGCCCTTTGCGCCTATTCTGCTAACGTCTCCAGCCTCCTGCCCCCCTCCATGGAGGGGAGAGGCCGTATCAGACAGCACCAAGTGGTTTTAGCTTGACTTCTCACTGGAGACCCAGAGGGGCAGGGCGCCCTCGGAGGAATGGTCCATTTTTGCTATCACATAACACTAATCCTAAATCGTTGCTGCTGATAAAAATAATTTTTCATAAAACAGTTGTTTCAATAGGAAAAATGGAGCAATGACTAGAGCAGCATTGTCCCCTGGAACATTCTGCAATGTGGGAGCGTTCTGTGTCTGCGCCGTCCGATGGGGCGGCCACTGGCCATATGCAGTTACCGCACACTTGAAATGTGGCTTGTGTGACAGGGGAACTGAACTTCCAATTTTAGTTCATTAACATTTAAATGCAATTAGCCTAAGAAAGAGGCAATACTGGAATCACCACTGGGCTCTCTCCCCCAAAGACAGTGAGCACCTCAGAAGGAGGGACAAAGTCCTGTCTTAAAATCCACTTTGCATGAGCACTGACTCCCCTATACAGAATTTCATTGTCGTTAACAACCATTTGATCAATAAATATGAGAGATGCCCTCACAAAAAAAAAAAAAAAAAAAAAAAAAAAAGGACAGACTTCCAATGGTAAAATAAATAAGTAACCGGGATGTAATGTATAGCATAAGGAATATAGTCAAGATATTGTAACAGCTTGGTAGGGTGATAGCTGGAACCTAGAATTATGTATATAAATGTTCTACCACTGTGTTGTACACTTGAAACTAATGTAATGTAATACTGTGCGTCAACTACCCTTCAATAAAAAATAATTATTAAAAAAAAAAAAAAATCCACTTTGCAGTGCCCATTGCAACACAGGGCACACTGGTCCCACAGTGACCCCTCCACTGAAGGTGTAAGTAGGAAGCAGGAGTGATTCAACCTCTGTCTTTCCTTCTTGCTAAGGAGAACCATCTCTCAGCCATGCACGGCAGCAGCCTTGTGTACACTGGTATCAGAGCACAACAGAGAAGACCAACGACCTTGATGACTGTGCTTCGGGGAGAGCAAACATCTACCCCTGGAAGATGAAATGATAGAGGTGAAAGGCAAGCAAAGGTCGAAGCAAAAGATGAGACAGCAAGGGCAAGGTTGGAGAGTCTGGGAGAATTTGAAGAGCTCAGGGAGAGAGTTAGAGCAGGAGGCGTGTAGATGGGGATGTAAATGAGGAGAGAAAATTGTTGCGATGTTCTCTTTAGCACAAGGTCCAGTTTTGGTGTTTCCTAAAAGACTCAACAGAATTTGACAGTGCTTCTCATTATACTGAAGTTGGGCTTCTATTCAAGAGCCAACAGGCCTGGCTACATCAAGCATACAAAAGGAGAAGAGAATAAGAAAAGGAAAGAAAAATCTTAACAGAGAAAAAGGAGAAAGTCAACTTTCCTATGCACGGCAGGTTGAGGGCAGAGATGGTGGGGCTCCAGGGGGTGGGAGGGTGAAACTGCTTTTGCTGTTTCTTTCCTAAGAAGAGGCAGTCCCAGAGGCACAGCCATCTGGTTGCAGTCCGAGAAGGATGTGGAGGATCTGAAGCCAGATACATCCGAATGGGCTGTTAGGGGAAGGAGGGCACGTCCTTAGCTGCGTTATGCATCCCAGGTTCCACTCGCAAAATGTTGAGTCAGAGTTTATAACAAGGTCCCCAATCGGAACAGTTTCAGCAAGTTTGGCTGGGAGGATGAAGAGAATCCAGTCACAAAATCATTCAGACCAATCATAGGAACGGTGGGTTTAATCGCTCCCCCACCAGCTGATTGAACTAGGCGTAGCATAGATAAATGAAAAGCAGTTCGTTCTGATCTTTCGACAAGGGATTTTTTTTTTCTTTTTCTAAAGCAAGTCTGTAGCTTGATGGATAGTCTATTCAAAAAGCAAATGTGTGTGCATTGGGAGGAGGCGGAGGGGGCTGTGAGGCATGCAGTTTGAAAGCCTCATTGGAGATCACTGTAGAATTCAGACTCTCTGGGCTAGTGGGGCTGCCCTACTACGAACCTACCTGTGTGAAGAGCAAGTAAGCCTTCTGGGAGAAAGAAAAAACCTCATCCTAAGGGAAATTCAAGGAGGAGAATATAAGCCCCGATGAAGATGCCTGTGGCAAAACCAAAGGAAGGCTTGATTCTGACTGTGGTATTTGCTAGGACTCAGATGGTCCTTCAACTCCAGACAGAGTAGTGACAAGCGGGTGTAAAATGTGTGAAGATGAGGCCCTCAAGGAAATGGATCCCACCAGCTCTACAACGCCTGCTTTGGACCCCTGGTGTTCTTCTCATTTGGCCTTAACGCTTAGTCCTTCTAAGTTCCAGTTTCCTCATTGGTAAAGTGGAGAAAACAAGATGTCTTTTATGAGGTTGCTGGGGGTGTAAACTAGATCATGAATGTGAAAGTGTCCTTCATGGGTCCTGGCACACAGCACGGGCTCAGTAAATGTTAGGCGAACGTAAAGACTACAGTAGACATTAAAATGTTTATTTTTAACAGAAAAATATCACTGGACACATTTGAAGCTACAAACCGCCAAGTCTCAAGATTTTTTTGGTCTGAAACCCTCAGTCATATAAACTTCTCCCCAGACAGTCATTGCCTGATTTCAAGAGGGACAATAGTTCCACCAAAATCCGTAGACCAGAGATTTTCCCTCACTGTAGATACAATAACTACATCTATTAATCACATAATATGCCCAGTTTAAGGGGAAAAAAAGATGTTTATATTGTAGCCATTGCCTCTCAAACATCATTTCTCTACAGAAATACCTAGACACATATTATTAATTAATTTTGTATATATACACGATTTATAAAAATAAATACAAATTTTTTCTGAGTTATATTTATTAATCATCACATGAAAGGAAGTTTTATATCAATACCTCTACTATCCTGAAAAATAATGTTTGTGATTCTTACAGGCTGGGTGAATCGCACAGTGATTTAACCATTTAAACTTATTCAATACATTCATGTCCATCCCTTCTGTATATTATTTTGAATATTTTTCTTGAATGCAGTCTATTTCAATAATTGTTACATTATTTCTAGACTTTCAGTCATTATTAATCAATGATATATAATCAATAATAATTTAGCCTCTATTTTACAGTGTTTCGTCTCTTATACGTGTTTCAAAATCCAAAGATCAGCCCATCATTTTACGATATACAGATTTTGGTTGTTGCTGCAATTACAAACTTGTTCCTTGGAAAAGGACAATTGCATCTTTTGTCCCCATCAGAATATCAAGCCAGTCTTGCCCATATAAACCTAACACTTGGTCTTGGATAATCTTTCTAAAGGGTTTCATGGCAGTCAATGCAGTATCATCTTATTTGCACCTTTAAATATTTATTCATAAGTAATATCAGCCTATAAAATAAATTTAGAGACATAATTACAAATTGGCCACAATCACAATTTTTCATGAAGATAAAACTACTTAAAAACGGAGAAAGACATGAGCAAAAGTAAGTAGAGATGTTGAGAACTTGAAGAGAAAAACTACCTTTCTGTATGTAGCAGCGTGATTAAGAGGCTTGTCTTTGAAGCCAGAAAACACAGGTTTGGCTTCTAATGCTGCAACACAGGGAGATGTGAGTTGGTACGGTTTTTACATGCTGTGCCTAGGGTCTCGTCATCTGTAAAATAACAACAACAATACTTAGAGAGTTGAAGATACAATCGGTTGTGACATACAAATCAGTAACAAGTGAGTCTACTTTCATCATATATGAAGCATAATCTATAAACTTATGAACTCACTTGTTAACAGAAAATATATTTAATGAGTGTTTGTGAATGAAAAATCGTGAATATCAATGGTTATGTTAACAGTAACACAAATCTCTGATTTCCCTGCAGTGCCATCATATTCTAACTCTGACTATCAGTATCTGGGAAGTCGCAGCATGGCCCCCAGGGATTTAGCAATAAAGGTTATCTGCTTATCACAGACCATCGCTGGAATTTTAGGGAATTTCTCTTTTATTATGATTTCATCACTTACTTCAGAGGATGCAGGTTAAAGTCCTCAAATTTGGCTCCTGACCTTTGCCAATATCTCGGCACTCCTTTCTAAAAGTCTCTCCCACACAAGGAGGCATCTCCTCAGTGACTTTGGAGGCCGACTTCTCCGTGTTCAGAGTGGCCAGGGTTATGCCCTCAGCACCGTATGTCTCCTGAGCCTCATCCAGGCCATCACAACAAGTTCCAGAAACCCCATGTGGACAGAGCTTAAAGTTAAAGCTCCCAGCTCCACTGGCTTCTCTACTGACCTGCCATGGGTTTTGCACTTGCTTATAAATAGAGTTGTTTTTATATATGTGTCCAGTGAATGAAGCCAGACAAACATCACAATGAAAAGGATCTGAGCTACTGCTCCAGCATGCTTGGCACAATAACATCCCCTACTAACAGCTTTTATAATCTCTCCTGTGTTTTGTACTTTGGACTCATGACCAAGTGGATAGATACGGTGTTCATCCTGTGCAGATGGAACCATCAACTCCCACATATTCAGAGGACCAACCATTCATCCAGATCTTCTTCTGAGAACAGAGCTTCCCAAAGAACCCTGCCTTGGGGAGCAGCTTTCTATCTTTCTACATCCTCTCTTCCATTTTTGCGTTCCTGCTTCCCCACTGTCGGCCCCTTTGTCTTCATGAGCCCAGACACTAGGGTATCCAGATGCCACTCTACCTGCTGTATTCACAATATAGTTATTCTTTTCCTTTCAGTTGCTGCTGGGTGTTCAGCAGCACTGAGCCTCTGTCTTCACAGAATTTAAAATAAGAAAGGGCAGTTTGACATGATATTCTACATTTAAAAAACCCTAAAGAACCTACTCCCAAACTACTAGATCTAATATCTGAATTCAGCAAAGGTGTGGGATACAAAATTAATACACAGAACCTGTGGCATTCCCATACACTAACAATGAACTAACAGAGAGAGAAATCAGGAAAACAATTCCATTCCCAATTGCATCAAAAAGAAAAAAATACCTAGGAATCAACCTAACGAAGTGAAAGACCTATACTCTGCAAACTACAAGACACTCATGAGAGAAATTAAAGAAGATACTAATAAATGGAAACACATCCAGTGCTCATGGATAGGAAGAATTAATACTGTCAAAATGGCCATCCTGCCTAAAGCAATCAATGCAATTCCTATCAAAATAACAACAGCACAGTAGCCCAGTTTGAAAAAGACAGATACGCCCCCATGTTTATAGCAGCACTATTTACAATAGCCAAGAAACAGAAGCAACCTAAGTGTCCATCAGTAGATGGATGGAAAAAGAAGATGTGGTACATATACACAATGGAGTATTATTCAGCCATAAGAAGAAGAAAGATCCTACCATTTGCAACAACATGGATGGAGCTAGAGGGTCTTAAGTTCAGTGAAATAAGCCAGGCAGAGAAAGACAAGTACCAAATGATTTCACTCATATGTGGAGTATAAGAACAAAGAAAAACTGAAGGAACAAAACAGCCTCAGAATCACAGAACCCTAGAATGGACTAACAGTTACCAAAGGGAAAGGGACTGGGGAGCATGGGTGGGAAGGGAGGGATAAGGGTGCGGAAAAAGAAAGGGGGCATACGATTAGCATGTGTAATGTCGGGGTTGGGGGCGGCACGGGGAGGGCTGTGCAGCACAGAGAAGACAAGTTAGTGTTTCTACAGCATCTTACTATGCTGATGGACAGTGACTGTAATGGGGTTTGTGCGGGGGACTTGGCAAAGTGGGGAGCCTAGTAAACGTAATGTTCTTCATGTAATTGTGGATTAATGATACCAAATTAAAGTTTAAAAAAAGATGTATGCACCCCTATGTTTATTGCCGCACTATTTGCAATAGCCAAGCTATGGAAGCAACCTAAGTGTCCATCAGTAGATGAGTGCATAAAGAAAATGTGGGACATAAACACAGTGGAATATTATTCGGCCACGAAAAGAAAAGAAATCCTGCCATTTGCAACACCATGGATGGAGCTAGAGGGAATTATACTCAGTGAAATAAGCCAGGTGGAGGAAAACAAACACCATATGATTTCAGTCATTTATGGAAAGAAAAGAAAGCAAAACAGAAGGAACAAAACAGCATTAGACTCAAACATACTGAGAAGTGACTAGTGGTTACCAAGGGAGAGGAATTGGGGATGGTGGGGGGAAGGGCGAGAGGGATACAGAGGCACAGTAATTCACAATCAGAATGTAAGTTGGTCGTGGGACAGTAGTGCAGCATGGAGAATACAGTCAGTGTTTCTGGAACATCTTTCCACATTGACAGATAACAATCATAATAATATGGGTAACTGTTGCACCCCTGTACTGTACATTTGAAGCCAACATAAGACTGTATATCGGTGACACCTCAATAAAAAGTAATCAGCAAAAGACCTAAACAGACATTTCTCAAAGAAGACCTACAAATGGTCAACATGTATATGAAAAGTTACACAACATCACTAATCATCAGGGAAAAGCAAATCAAAACTACAATGACATACCATTTCACACTTGTTAAAATGGCTGTTATTAAAACACAAATGATAATGAAAACTGGTAAGGATGTGGAACAAAAGGAAACACTGTCACAGTGTTGGTGGGAATGGAAATGGGTATGATCACTATGGAAAACATAATGGGAGGGTTCTCAGAAAATTAAAAACAGAACTACCATGTGATCCATTAATCCCAGTACTGGGTTTATATCCATGGAAAATGAAATCAGGATCTCAAAGACATACCAATACTCCATGAATTTTCCCCGAAAGACTGTTCACAATAGACCAGTATAGAAACTTAAATGAATAGTGACACAAGAATGGATAAAGAAAATGCTATATATATGTACAATATAATCCTATTCACCTCTACAAAAGAGTTAAATCCTGTCATTATTTGACAGTATGTATAGCGCCTTAGAGAAAACTATGCTAATTAAAACAAGCCAGATACTGAAAGAGAAATACTGTATAATCACACTTGTATGTGGAATCTAAAATAGTCTAAATTAGAGAATCAGAGGACACAACATGATTGGCCAGGGGAGGGGAAAGCAGGAAATGGGGAGATGCCATTCAAAAATCAAAAAGTACAAGGTTTTAGTTATGCAAGAGAAATAAGTTCTGGAGATCTACAATATCGCTGGCACACTACAGTGTATACTTGAAATTACTTGAAAGTTTAGATTTTCTGTCAAAGAAGAAATCACATGGATTTTTAAAACTATCACGATAAAAATGGAAATACAACACAGCGAACTTGCGGGACGTAGTGGCGGCAGCACTGAGGAGGATGCCTGCAGTGGTAAATCTTACATTTCAGAAAAGGAGTGGTCTCCAATCAGAAATAGGATTTTATACCTCAAGAAATCAGAAGAATAACAAACTGCACCAAAATTTAGCAGAAGGAATAAGATCAGAGCAGGGAGAAATGAAACAGAATAGGAAAACTACATAAAATCAAGAGACCAAGAACAAGTTTTCTGAAAGATTTAGAAATTGACAAACATTTAGCTAGGCTGAGAGAGAGACACACAGAGAGAGAGAGAGAGAGAGAGACAGAGAGAGAGAGAGAGAGAGAGAGAGAGAGAGAGAGAGAGGGCGATAAGCCCTCAAGTAAATCAGAAATGAAAGGGGAACACTGCAACAGGTGTCACAGAAATGTTGCAAATATTCTATAAGAAAGTACTATGAACAATTATATGCCAAGAAATTACATATCCTAGAAAATATGGGTACATTCAGAGAACCATACAACCTCGCAGACCACATCAACAAGTAATAAAGAAAATGTGAACAGTTACAAAGAGAGAGAGTCAAGCAGTCCTCAGAAACCTCCAACACACACCCAGGACCAGAAGGCTTCCCCAGGAGCCTACCAAATACTTACAGAAGAATAAACACGAATCCTGCTATAAATCTTCAGAAACACTTGTATGGAATCACGATTCTGACACCAAACCCAGAAAAAGAGACAGGAAGAAGAGTAGAGACCGATATTTCTGAAGAACATTGATGCAGAAATCCTTAATATACGAGCAAATAAAACTCAACAGCACATTCAAACCAGTACAGACCACAAGTGGAATTATTCCTGCACGGCTAGGAATATTCAACATACAAAAACCACTCAATGCTAATGCGCTCCATTAATAGGAAGGAAGGGAAAAGAAACACACAATCATCTCAGTTAATGGGAAAATAGTCGTTGACAACGTTTGACAAACTGAAGATAAACACTGAAGGAACCAGGAATAGTAAACACAAGGGCCCTATATGAAAGGCACACATAAAACAGTGAGAATGGAAGCTTTCCTTCAGGCCCGGGGAGCGGCCCAGGATGCACCCGGCCCGGAGTACCGTGCAAAGTGCTGAACTACCTGAAGTCCCAGCCAGGTCATTACCACGCACACGACCAGGAGCCATTAGTGCTGGAAAGGTGGACGCCATAATTTAAAATGCATGATAGAATCCCACACCCTCTATCTCTGATGGTGTTTCCCAATCATGAAGATTTTGAGCCAGTGACTCACGTGTCCAGCTTCAAATATATTAAAAATCAGGCTGAAAAGATTGCCCCTCTTTGGTCTCCTTTCCCACAACTTACCACGTATTTATGAACATTAGTATGTGGCTTCCCCCTGCAGCCTCTTTCATCCGGGCTACAGAGAGCTGACGGTGTATCCAGGTGCAGCCCTGGATGCGTCCCTGCTGCCCACCCACCCTGACGCCCCATCCCCCACACAAGCCCCATGTCACTGGGTCAGCTGACATGGAACTGAAGTGGGGATGAGAGGTGCTGAGGGGTGAGTGGAGTGACCAGGGGTCACACCGTCAGGGTCAGAGCTCAGGGAGACCCAGGAAGGGCCCTTCAGGAAGGACAGACAGAAGGTCACCCAAAGGGTAGGGACTTTACCTGAGGAACAGCCATTCCCGGCTCCTTCTCTGCCATCCTCCTCCTCTTTTTCCAGACTTTGGCCTCAGGGAACGTGAGTCTTTCTTAGAAGCCAATCCTGAATGCGGAAAACATGCCGTTTAATGCTTAGAGTCATCATCGCATTCCCTTCCTTTGCCACAACCATATGGGGGGACCTCCCGGTGTGGAAAGGACAGTCCCCTGCTGCCCACTGCTCAGGAGGGACTCGCGGACAATAACCTCCTTAGGCCACCCAGTGAGTTCCTCCACCATCTCTTCAGATCCCGCCTTCCTGGGAAGCCCTTGCACACTCTGAACCAAAAACCTATGCATCAATAAAGGTGAATTAAAAAGAAATCTGCTCAGAGATTACAACTGACTCTTTCAATATTTTGCACATGCATAGCTATGTTTTTGCAATTCTGTATTTCTAAAATATTTTACAATTATTTCCTGGAAACGAGTTACGTGTTACTATCGGTGTGAAAACCTTTATATAGTGTCACCTGACCAGAGGTTCTCCTTCCAGGAGGTGAGACGGGACCAGCCTTAAGGTATGTCATCTGTGTGCAGCAGTGAGCACCAGGGCGCTGAGCTTCTCTCCTGAGGCTGGGGGTGGCTGCAGGGAGAGCTGTCAGGCCTCCATGCGGTGTGATCAAGACCGGGTCTGTGACCTGAAGAGGGATGTGGGGACAGCCGGGGTCCCCACTGCTGCAGTGTGTGCGATAACGTTTGCTTTTAAAGATGGGAGAATAGAGTGCATAGAAGACCTGTGTTTGTGTGCGGGGGTCCTTTGTGTGTTTCGGATGCACATACCACCATTTGTGGCTGCTGACCGAAGGAACATCCACGAGTCAGGATTACACATCCAGGTTCTCACCCTGATACCAACACTTAATTCCTTTCCAGAAAGTCATTGTGAAATGTTTTTAAAATGCAGAATTGTGAAAAAGCGACTACAGGTGTGCACAACACTGAACGAGTAAGTTGTAGAAGTAAGTTCTGAGCATGCTTCCTTTTCATTTCAGCTTTACACATGGGTGCGGTTTTGTTTTTCTTTTGAGAATGTTACTGCACCAGACATAGTTGGGCTCTGTTGCACAGAGCTTCCAAGTCAATCCGGCACATCTTCAACACTGCAGAAAAAAGACAAGAGAGACCAGAGGGGAACAACTACTCTGAGGTCACAGCTCACTATGTTAATAAATCACATAAAAGGGAAGAAAACTGAGTACTACAAAACTGGTTAAATTAGTCTTTGACTCTTAAAACATCACTGACATCCCTACCAACTACCAATCAAACAGTCTAAAATCATTAACTGGTCACCAAAGAACACGTCCAAGACAGAAGATACAGGGGACAGAGACTGCAGGCCTGACTTAAACCACAAACAAGTTTAAAAAGGAAATGACGTCTAGTTTTTCAAGTCTAAGTCATTTTGATGTTAAAAATAAATGTAAGAATATATCATCCTGATAAAAGAATGACATGAGTTCATTAAAGGTCACCAAAACTTATTTGAGAATCATAAGGAAGTAGAAAATGAAAGAACTAACATTTATCTCAAACTACCAAATTATGAATTAAATGTTAAGTGTCTATATATATATATATATATATATATATATATATATATATACATATATAAAATTCCATTATAAAGAAACTAAAAAGCAAAGCAGTCATTTTACTGTACCCTTAAAAAGAGCACCGTACAGTGCCAGTCGTTTCGTCCACACTTGTCTTTCCCAACCTCTAACCCACACCAGGAAAACGGAAGGGGGTGACCCACCACTGACCAAGTCAGGTCACTGACCTTAGGCTAAAAGTTGCAAATTTAAGCTATTTTCTGACATACAATATAAATTGCCCAAGCCTATTAGAAGTTTTGCAATTCTCAGTCTCATCTCTACCACTGAAACGAATTTTAGATGTATTTTTAAAGCCACCAATGTATCACAACTGAATCACTGAGCAATCAACAGGATCCAGAGCCTCACCACCACCGCTCCGTCAGCCTCCACCCCTGCCTCTCTAATGTTGTGTTACCATCTTTTATTTTGTATATCCACCTCCCTATTTCTTTTTCTCTTTGATTTTGTGTTTTTCCGCTGGGTTGCTTCTCATTCAGTTGCCCTCCCCTTTGCTGCCGTCTCTCCCTTCGGTGCCTTCTCTCACCCCTGTTCCGCCCACACTGCAACTGGTTCCCCTCCTGCTGCCCCTTCTCCCCAGCCTTCCTCACGGTCCCCGCTCTCCCCGCATGCCCGCCCTCTTACACTCTCCAGGGCAGTCACTCCCCTGCCCTCCCGCGCGGTCACGCGCCCTCCGACCCTCTCCGGCACCCCCGGCGGCTCTGCTCCCTTCCTCCGCCCTCCGGGCCGCCCCGGACCTCTCGGGCCCTGCACCACGCCGCCCTGCGGCCATGGCTCCCAGCCCACACCCTCCCCGGACTCCCTCTCGAGCGCCTCCCCGCCGCCCCCCAAGGGCCTCCCTCCCCGGGGGCTCACCTCCACCCGGAGGTCCCGCTGGCCTCTAAGCCTCCCCGGCTCTGCAGCCTGCTCCTTCCCGGGCTCGCCCGTTCTCTCCGGGCGCCTGCTCTCCCGCAGCCTACCGGCCTCCGCACTCGTTCCGCTTCTGTCCCCGCCGCTCCGGCCCGGCCTCTCACGAGCGCCGTCGCCCGCGAGCCCAGGGGCGCGGAGGCACCGGGCGCCAGCCTCCCGGGAGAGCACGTTCACCGTCGGCGGAATCAGGGCTCGAGCCCGGGCGTCCCAGGCGTCCCGGCTCGCCTCCCGCACCGCGCTCTGGGGAAGAGGCACCTCGCAGGGGCGGCCTGGGGGGCAGAGGGCCCGGCCGGAGGCCGCGGGAAGGCGGTTGGGGGCGGCGGTCGGCCGGACGGGCCAGCAGGAGACCGGCGGGCGCGGTGGGCCTCCTCCTGGAGCTGGGCGGCCGGCGCTGTGCTTCGGGAGCCGCACAGCCCCCGGTGGAGGGTCACCAGACGCGAGAGGCCCGAGACGCCAGGGAAGGGATTCAGGCAGGAAAACGACGGGAAAGGGGCGTGGAAGAGAGGCCAGGGGCGGGGCCCAGCCTCACGGGGGCTGTGAACCGCAAGGGGTGCGCGTGGGCGGCCGCAGCGACGTCGGAGGTAGCACGGTGGTGGGCGGGGAACAGACCGGAGGGACCCCGGGCCGCGTATGGCGGACGGAGGGCGGGAGGACTCACGCTCTTCCGGGCCTCCGCCGCCTCACGCTGGGAGCTTGTAGGTCTGCGGGGACCTGCGCGCGGCAGGAAGAGGCGGTCGACCTGGGGGCGGGGCGTGCGCGGGGACGGACTGCGCATGACGGCGGGCGGGTGAGGCCGAGCCCTGAGCTGGGCTGGGTCAGCCCCGCCCCCTGCTGGCAGGTCCCTTGTTCACTAACTTTTTCTCCTTTTTCCGTCAAGGTCTGCATCCTACCTATCTGGATGTTTCAGACTATTCAAGATACAATGTTGCAGAGTTGCGAGGACCATTGTCTCTGGGAAAGATGTTTTCTTCCTCACAGTGAAAACAGCTGAAGTGAAAAGCTTTTTCCAGCGGGGTGGAAGCAAGTTCTGCCAGTGAAGCTGAAGCAACTGACAATGCGGGAACCAGGACCTTGAGGGGTGGGGGGAAGGGCCGTGGGGCCACGGTTGGATCCACGAACCTGCCTGCAATTAAAATCAATTTAAGCAATGCAATTAAACCCTGGAATTGTGTGTGAGGGACATGCAAACTAGAATGTGAAACGAAAAGTCTACCTGGGGGGAATGGGGCTCTTCACACTGACACCCCAGTAACCACATTTGCACTTCTCCATTCGTCCTGGAGTCAGAGCTCAGCGCTCAACCCTCCGCTGAGTTCAAAGACTTTTCCAGAGAGGAGACTTAGCAAGGAGGGCGGAGACGTGCTGATGCAGATCGCCAGTCCTTGTGAGACAGGGAGCGTGGGTGTAGTCAGAGTAGGGGGAGGACCTCCGGAAAAAGCAAGGCGGGATGTTGGCAGTCAGAGCAGTGTACCTGACAGGGAACGCCTTACAAGGACAGCGGTCTGGCCCAGGTGGCTCCCTTCTGCTGCTCTTCTTCGCAAAGACAACAGAAACTCAACTTCCCCCGAGCTTCACTCCCGGCTCTGCCAGGCACTTACTCCCCCTTGCTTGCTCGTTTGCTGTGCACGTAGAAATGTTGCAGAAATGTTGCAGCTACGAAAGCAGAAAGATATGTATTGCTCCCCTTGCCTTTGTTCAGGGCTCAGACCTTGGGAGATTACTCCCCTCTGAGCC
Organism: Manis pentadactyla; assembly: GCF_030020395.1. Lineage (NCBI taxonomy): Eukaryota > Metazoa > Chordata > Mammalia > Pholidota > Manidae > Manis > Manis pentadactyla. Next base: position 7,437,583 of record NC_080033.1, on the reverse strand, counting down.
CGCAGGTGTAAAATAAACCCTCAACACTCCAAGACTTCCCAGGGCCGCTTGATTCTTCCGTTGGTGATCCAGTCCAGGTTTCTCCAGGCCCAGCTTAATTCATCTTTACTTTACCTATAGGTAAACATTCTAGTTTACCTATATGGTCCCTAATTAAGTAGTTCTGTAACCTAGGCAACTAATTTAGCATGCAGGCCCAGCCTTAAACAACATAGTAAAAGGCAGGAAAGGTTCCATCTGAAAGATTGTATTTTAATACCCAGGAAGTTAAAACTGTTGGATTCTTAACTTACTCTTTAGCAAACAGAGAACACCTCATCCCACCTTGGGGGCTGGGAAGGAAGCTGTTTGCTCTGCTCCCAGACTCAGACCCCGGTATTCCAGGGATAAATCAGAGCGGGAAATTCCCTGTTAAGTTAATTCTAAGTATTCAAAGACCACTTAACAAGTCTGCACCCCTATCCCTTAGTCACCCCAGGCTCCTTCCTGCTCGGTCTCTCTGCTGGGTCTCAGGCTCAGAGGCTGAGCACTCTGGCTCCTCAAGTTGAGCCCCCTCCGCTCCCCACAACCTAGCCTGTTGGATTCTTGGATCCCACCTTTGCAGAGTCCCAGATAAAGGGTGATTTCTGAACTTGCCCTCTCATGAGGCAGTGTGCTCCACCTGGAAGACCAATCTGAGGGGTAGAAAAATCTTCCATGATTCATGCATACCGGAGACAGTTACTGAGTGTCTGTGAGCCCAGCAGTGAGCCTTCAGAGTCCTGGCATCCAGGGCCTTACGGTTCTGAAGATTTGAGGTCAGTTTCCCTGGCTTCCTGGACCCCAAGCTATCTCTGTCCCAGACAGGAGCTTCTGCAGACAGCCATTCCTCTGCAAGACAGAAGCAATCTGCTCCTTCCTTCACAAGCTGGCCCTCGGGATATTTGAAGACCTCCGCTCTGCCACCTGCACACCCCCAGTCTGGTCCTCAGGTGACATGGCTTGTTAAAATACCTTTTATCACTTTACCAAGGGACACAGAAAGCATGGAGACATATTCCAGTACCGAAGAAGAAGAAAATAAAATTGGCTCATAATCCTATCAGTCTATTCAATTCTCTCTGTTCTCTTATTAAAATTTATTTTTCTTTTTTAAAGACTAGGATAATTTTGTTTTGTAACAGGCTGCTCTTTTCTTAGTATAAATGCATGAATGTCCTTTCATGTCATCAGATAGTTTTCCACAGTTTTACCTTAAATGCTTATGTCCTAGACCATTTAAACCATGATGGTGTCACCTACATGCTCTCTGAACAGGTAGCAGGCTGTTCTAACAGGAAAGGCAATGCTGCGGGTAATTCCCCTGCAGTTAACTCCTCATATAAGTGTACATTATTTCCTTTAAAAGCCCAAAGGTAAAAGTGGCTGGGAGAAAGGATTTATACTTCTGTAAGTTTTGGATGATGTATTTCTGGATTGCCCTTGTGAGAGGGCCATGATGTCATAAGGCCCCTGCAGCCACGGCAACCTGGTTCTTAGAATCCTTCCAGGCCACAACTGACCACAGTTGAGCCTCTGACTGGGCACTGTACTGCAGTGTGGCCAGACCAGGGTCCTTTCTCTCCCCACTACCCAGTCTACGTCTTGTTTTCTCTGTGAATTAAGGTACTGGAGATGGAGAAAGGGTTCCTGGGTCTCTCTTCCCGCGTCTACTGTGGTTCTAAGAGTCGGGGAGCGCTTTAGCCGAGCTCTTCCATGTCCCCAGGTGTCTCTAACGTGGGCTTTCTCCTTCTGTTTGTTTAGACCTGAGGCTGGCCATGCTTCAGGTGCCTAGAGATGGTGACGAAGGAGGCAGGGCCACCTCCGGGAGCGCAGGGAAAGAAGAGCAGCATCACACTTCACCTCAGAAGCTGCTTCTGGATTGTAGCCTCTGCGGGAAGGTGTTCAGCCGCACCAGCTCTCTTAGCAAGCACTACCTGACGCACAGCCAGGAACGGAAACACGTTTGCGGAATCTGCAGCAAGGCCTTTAAGCGCAAGGACCACCTGTATGTAGGAGTCTGGTCACCAACATCTGTGCAGGGACCTGGGGAGGAGGGGGCATGTTCCTAGGTCATTCTCATCACCTCCCAGATGAGCCTGACACACCCTGTTGGTGTTGGGTCCCTGTGACCCGTGCTTAGACGAGGACTCCGTGTCTGGGGACAGGTCTGCCACTGCCCTGAACAGGTCACCCTTGCGAGCTCCCAAAGTCACACCAATGAGAAAATCATTGCCTTGATTTGCAGACGGGACGTCCCGAGCAATTTTGTCACGGAGGGAATCGGGTTAACTTTAAAGAGAAATATTTGGAGACAGTGATAGGTGCCTGAGGAGAACCAGCCCGTGTTTATTTGAGGAACATGTACCGGGACTCCACAGGGCATGAGAGATTCCAAAATCCCTGTGCCTAGAATGGGGCAATAGCACATTAACTCTTGTCTCTCTCTCTTTTAACTCCTGATTTTTTTTTTTTTTTTAACTCTTGATTTTAAAAGAAAGCCCATAAGGAGTCTGGAGCAGAATTCCTTTTGTTCCTAATGTCTGATAAATGATAAGCTTTTCTTGCTAGTGAGGAAGGACAGACAGACTTCCTCAAACCAAGAGACTGGCAAGTGGGAGTCGGCAGTCCATTGCATTTTATATGCTCCTGGCCTTCCCAGAGGGCTTTGACTGACCCCCCTTCCCACTCATCCTCTCGCCAAGCCCCCCCACCGCCAGGGAAAGGCAGCGATTTGCTCATGTCACAGACCGATTAACAGGGGAGCTGGAGATTGGGTCTCTGCCACTCTCCTCAACTGGAGGCCAGGGCCGCCCTTTGGAGAAGGGCTCTGTCATTTATCAGCATGCCCCATGTGCCGCATTGTTAGGACTGTCCGGAGTAGGGCTGCTGGGAACGCGGAGGGTATTTACTCATCTGTTTATGTTATTAATGTAGATGTAAGTATGACATAAACATAGGACATATTTGTATTCCTTTATTTTATAGGAGGCACATTTGACTGTTTTCTAGAATGTTCTGTTTGGGCATCTGTAAATTGTATTTTTTCCTGTGGGGGTTTTCAGGCAGCTGTCTCCTTATTGGAATTCTATGATAGGGGAAAGACTCCTTTGTTAAAGGCAGGATGCTCCCCAAATGAGCTTTTCCTCAAATGTATTCTGCAAAATTGGTTCTTGAGGGCACTAAGAGGAACTATTTCAAAAAACAGTTCTGTGGGCAACTATTTTCAGAGACATGGCAGGTTAAGCAGATGACCCTCTATCTATCTACCTGCTATGTGGCTGTTACATTTGCTCCCGTGAACCTCCAAGAAGCACATGGTGCTCTGTTGGGACTGACTTGCCAGTGGAGCCCACGTCCTCGGGGAGCCACTCAGGAGGGCTGGTGTTCCTGGGGAACCCATTCTGGGGAACTCTGGCCTGGCTTCTGTTGATTTTTCTCTCAGATAAGGGGTATGCTTAACGGTGAGGGAGAGGGGCACCCCTTCCAGATGCTTTGACTGTAGCCGGGGGCTGAGTGCAGGTTCTGAACTGTGGTTCTGAGCTCCACTGCCCCTTGGGAGCACTGTTGGGGGAGTCAGGCTCAGGACCCTGCAGTGGGAGGCTGAGCCCCAGTGACCTCTGACTCCCTTCTCGTGTGTGACTCCAGGACTAGGCACTTGCTCACCCACCAGAAGACCAAGCCCTTTGCGTGCAGGGAGCAGGGCTGCAGCAAGAGCTACTGTGATGACCGCTCCCTGCGCCGGCACTACGAGGTCCGGCACGGCTTGTGCGTCCTGAAGGAGGCCCCCCCTGAGGAAGAAGCCTGTGGGGACTCCTCTCCTGCCCACGAGGTGGCCGGCCAGCCTGCTGCGGATGGCCTGTGGACCCTGGTGCCTCCAGAAGCCAGGTCCCCAGGCCCCCTTTTGCCCAACCGAGAGCCCCTGCGCTCTATTGTAAGCAGCCTGGTCCACCAGGAGATCTCTTCTTCCGGCCCGGTCCTGGCCGGGCCCTCAGTTGACGGGGAAGGGAAAAACACAGCCTGTCACTCCCCACCCTCACTGGGGCCCTACCCCTGCACCCCAGCGGCCCCAGGGACCCTGGGCAGTGATGTTCCTGAGGCGTGTCACCCCCTGTGGAAGGAGCCCGCCACTGGGTTCACAGCCATTCACTCCAGGGTAGCAGAGGATGGTGGTCCACACCCAGGTGATTCGGAGCAGCCGCCCCAGCTACCGCCCACCCTGGAGAGCGGGCAGGAGGGTGGGACCCTGCCGGCTGGCCTGCCTCTGTTCCAAGGCCAGGCAGCGCCTGCCAGTGCTGAGCCTTCAAACCACAACTTCCAGTGGCTCCGGAACCTGCCAGGCTGCCCCGAGAGCGAAGGGAACGATGTGTTTGCCATCCAGAAGCCCACTTCCGTGTCCCCTCAGGAGGGCTCCGAGTCTGGGCCCAGGCCCAGCAGCACCTCCCTGATGGGGGAGCCCTCGCCCAGCGGTGGCCCCAGTCTGGAGGATGCACTGCCCCTCCCCCCAACACTCCTGAAGGCACCTGCCGAGGCCTCCAATGGCGCTGGATATGCCGGCGAGGAAGGGGACACCAGGGCTTCCAAGAAGAGCGATTCTGACAGCGACTCCTGCTCACGGCAGCACGTGGAGGAGCCCGGCCTCCAGGAGGCCCTGAAGCCGAGTGGGCTGTCGTCTGACAACACGACGCCGCTCTCCGGGCAGTTGTTCCTGAAGTCGCAGGAGTGTCTGGTGAGTCAAGGGCAGATGCAGGTGCTCCAGATGATCACCAAGTCCCAGGTGTTCATCTCTGGCTCCCAGGTGGCTGTGGTCTCCTCCCAGCAAGCTGTGCCTGAGGGCAAGCAGGCTGTGCTGAAGCCACTGCAGGGTCTGCGGCCACACCAGCCCCCACCATTGGCACCCACAGTTGACTCCTTCCATCCTGGCCCTGCAAACCCAGAGCCAGAGGGATCCCCGCCCCACAAGAGAAAAACCACGCCCGCCTTCCCCAGAGAGGCCTTGCCCGGCAGCAATAGACGGGACACGAAGGGAGGACCAAAAGTGGCCCCTGTACCATGGGAACCCCCTGGGAATGCAGATGTCTCCTCTCTGGCCAAGCAGCTGAGATCCACGAAAGGGCCATTAGACCTGGGGGACATCCTCCCCACAGGGGGCCCACGGCAGACCCAGCTAACTGGGGACAATCCTGCCGGAGCCCAGCTCCCAGGGAAGCAGGCCCAGGTGGAGAATGGCCTGGCCTTGGGGGCCATGAAAGGTGCAAAGGGCCCGGCCTGCTCCCAGGGCAGAGGCCACAGGCTCTTCTCTGGCAACATGTGGGCCCAATGTTTCTTGGACTTCCAGAAGGAGAAGGTGAAAATGGATACGCGCTGTGAGGCCTCTCCCAGCCAGGTGGCCATGGCCTCCTTCTCATCGGCCGGGCCTTCAGTGGACACCCCGCAGGACTCAAAGTCCAAGCTGACGATATCCAACAGGATCCAGGTACCTGACTTTATGCTGTGAGATGAGAGACTCACTCATCACTTGTTTCCGAATTTCTGAGTGTCCAGACATTTTATTTAGTGCCCGTGAGTCCTCAGACCCAGTTTTACAGAGGGGAAGTGAAGGTTCAGAGACATCATGGCCCCCCACCAACCTTCCCCGCAAAAAAGCCAGGATGAAGGCTTTGCAAAGTCGCTGGGACGCCCCGTGTCACCTTTCCTCACTGAGTTTTTTCTGCCTGCTTTCCTCTTGCCCTTCTCTTCCTTCTGGGTTTGCCCCTCAAACTCTTCAGAGGATATAAAGGTAGAGTTCCTTCCCCCTCAGTATTCCTGCATGAGATGCCATCTCTGGCTGTGGGGCAGGGGTGCCCACATGTGTCAGCACTTGTGCAGCATTAGCCTGTTTCCTCCCCAGGTGGTGGCCATGAGGACCTGGGCGCCAGGCGGTCAGCCGCTTCTCTTTGCGACGTGCTCAGGTCTAGCACCCGACAGCTGTATCCTCTTCGTTTTTAAGCAGCTTTAATATTCATATGCCATCTAACTGACCATTTTAAATCACACCATCTGGTGATCTTTAGTAGTACTAACAAAGGTTGTGCACCATTACCACTTTTTCCACCACATTTTTCATCAACCCAGAAATTAATCCCGCACCCTTAGTTGTCCACCCAGGTCTCCCTCTAACCTCCCAGCCCCTGGCACCATGAATCTACCCCTGTCTCTATGGATTTGCCTACTCTGGACACTTCATATAATTGAAATCATACACTGTGGCCTTTCATGTCTGCCTTCCTCCACTCAGCATAATGTTTTCAAAGTCCATTCATGTTGTAGCATATGCCACGCTTCGCTCCTTTTTATGTATGAATAATACTCCATTGTGTGGATACATCGCATTTTGTTTATTTATCAGTTGATGGCCATTTGGGTTGTTTCCACTTCTTGGCCATCGTGAATAGTGCTTCTGTGAGCATTCATACAAGTTTTTGTGGGGACATACATTTTCATTTCTCTTGGGAATGACCTAGGGGTGGGATTATCAGTTCATGGGGTAGCTCTGTGCTTAACCATCTGAGAAGCTGCCAGGCTTTTCCAAAGCAGTTGTGCCCTTTCACATCCCCATCCTCAGTGTATGAGGGCTCCGATTTCTCCACAGCCTCATCAGCACTTGCTATTGTCCAAATTTTTTTTTTACCATAGCCATTCTAGTGGGTGTGAGGTTCTGCCTCATCATGGTCTGACTCACGAGGCTCTAATGGCTGATGGTGCTGAGCATCTTTTCATGTGCTTATCGGCCATTCATGTCTTCTTCGGTTTGGTGTCTGTTCATATCCTTTGCCCATTTTTGAACCGGGTTATTTGACTTTTGTTAGGCTGTAGGAGTTCTTTATGTATTGTAAATACAAGGCCCTTATGAGATGTATAACGTGTAATGACTTTCTCCCATTCTGTGGGTTCTTACTTTATTGATGGTGTCCCTTGATGCAGGGAAGTTTTAAGTTTTGGTAAGTCCAGTTTGTTCTCTGTGTCATCCAAGAAAGCATGGCCTAATCCAAGGTCACGGAGTCACACCTGTGTTTTCTTCTCGGCACCTTGTAGTTTTAGTCCTTGCATATGCCTCATTTTTGATATGTTGGTTCAGATGTATTTTCATCTTCAGGATGGAAATACCTACCAGCTCCCCGATCCAGTGAAGGAGGAGAGCACGGCAGGCGGATGGTAAGTTCAGAAACCCCTCCCTGCCGGGCGTGGGGCTCAACCCCTCAGGAGTCCTCTGGGGGCTTTTATGTGCTGGCCTTGGGCCAGTGAGTTCTGGATGCTTCAGCCCTGAAGAGGTACATGCCAGGCCACGAAGGAAGGGGGTATCGTCTCCATTTCTGGGGATTCATCGAGAGTTGTCAGTGGATTAGACATAAAAGAAAAAAAAGAAAAAAACAGAGAATACAGGGGTGGAGTCCCCTTCTCCCGTTCTTCCCCCGTGCCGTGTCTCTCCACAGTAACCAGCAAAATGGAGGCCCTGCAGACTGGGCAGAGTCAAGGAGCGCGTATGTCTGCAAGAATTGCAGCCAGATGTTTTATACAGAGGAGGGGCTAATCAGCCATATGTGTTTTCTCAACGACCAGTGGCTGCCACCTCGAGCGAACCAGGACCAGCAGGTGAAGGGGCGTGCACAGTAGGTTCTGTGCTCGCAGGGCGCTCACAGGCTTTCGGGGAGGGAGTCTGTGGCTGGGTGTCCTGGTCTCAGGATGGAGGCGCCCCCCGGGGAAGCCTGGGCAGGGACCAGGGGTCAGGCTGCGCTGCTCTGGGGGGCAGGCCGGTGCTTGAGCCTGGAGCGTCCCCTCTGCCGCCTGCCTACGGTTCCTCTTACGCTGCCATCTCTTCCTGTGTTTAGGTGTCGGGCACAGAGTTTTTCAAGCCTCTGAGTCAGGCGCTGAGGGTGGAGGTGGAGGCACAGAGCCCCCCAGGAGCCGTGAAGCCCCCAGATGGCATGAGCACAGCTCCTCTGGGGATGCCTCTGGGCCCAGTGAGCTGGCCCCCGGGGCGCACAGCCAAGGTGGGTGCTGGTTGGTCCACTTTCTTCCCACTGCTTCCTGCACAACCTGCCAGTGGAAGCCATAGGCAAAGCCCAAACCAGACGCCACAAAAAATCTCTCCAGAAGAGCTTGGCTTGCACATTCATTCATTCATTCACCTTCTGGGCCGGCCCTGTGGGGGCAGTGCTGGGGACACCGTGGTGACAGGGATGACCCCAGCCTGGCCTCCTGGGGCTCCCAGTCCATGCGAGTAGATGAACTCATGCCAGGCAGTGAGGACTCAGACTGGGCTGGGCTCGGAGGGGGAGCAGAGGGACTGAGGGGACACCAGAGACCCTGCCTGAGGTGGTCAAGGAGGACTTCCTGGAGGAGGGGGTCAGAGCTGAGACTTGGGGGATGAGGAGCAGTAAGATTGGCAGAAAAAGGGGAGATTGTGTGGAGGTGGTTAAGTTCACGGGATCAGCCATTGCAGCCCGTACTGGAGGGTCCCACCTGGAGAAGCCCCCTCCAGGCAGGCAACAGGGTTCATAGATCCGTTTATCCATCTCACGGAGCTGCGGTCATTTTTCATTTTGTCATGCTGGTGCACTGCATCTCCGGCCCCATCTCTAAGTGCCAGTCTTTTTACCAACTTGACGCTGGCATCATACATCTCCAAAACCCTGTGTATCAGGGCCTCTCCCTGGGGGGGTGGGCACAGGAGGAAGCTTCCGGCATCATCCATCCAGGCCGAGAATCCGGGGTCTGGATCGGGCGTGGTGGCCATGCTTGGCTCCCTTGCTGAGCCTGGCTCGGACAGGGGTGTTGGGTGTTATGTTTCCCTCTGTCTCTGTGGGCAGTGCCCTTGCCGGTGCTCGCACCCCCTTGAAGACTGAGCTGTGCACATGTGGCCTAAGGTCACCCCCCTGTGGCTTTGAATTCTCTTCTCCAGGGACAGGACAGAGACCAGGAGGAGAGAGATGGGGAGGAGACCAGCCAGCCCAGAAAGCGGAGAGAGTGCCCCCGACCCAAGGCATCATTCCTGCCTCCCACCCCTTCTGCCTCTGGGGGGCTGGGCCCTGAAGAAGGCCACCAGAGCTGCCTGCAGTCTCCAGTGCTCCTGGGGGACCACTCCCTGCAGGGACTGTGCCCGCGTTCTCCCGATACACCGCCCCTGGTGCTCAGCCCCATCCGGGAGGGGTCTGGGCTAGATTCCAGCACTCTCTGTTCCATGTCCACTCAGGCTGGTCCTGACAAACTCAACAGCAGCAAGCTTGGTGAGTGAGGCTGGGGCCCGTCATCTCTGACCATCACACGGCAGGCCTGCAATGGGCCAGATCCACCTCAACGTGTAGCATTTGGTCCAGGCGTTCTCTCTGGCCTGTGGCTGTGTCTGGCTTGAGGGTCCCATGGCTGCTCAGAGGTATCCCAGGACCATGTGGAACCAGCAGCCTTCTAGGTGCTGAGAATTTTACAGGCAGAAGGGAAATATAGAGGCCATTTAGCCTGACCACCCTTCTGCCTGTCCTTTAGAAAAATTTTGTTAGCAGCTTTATTGGCACATAATTCACATACCATATGAATCACCCATTAAAGTATACAATGTGTTTTAGTAAATTCAGAGTTGTGCATCCATCACACTATGTAATTTTAGAGCAATTTCATCACCCCAGAAGCAGCACTGTATCCATTAGCAGTCACACCCCCCCCACAGCCCCCATCTCCCCAGCCCTGGGCAACCACTAATCATCTCTAATCATCATGGACGCACCTACTCTGGACATTGCATGTAATTGGAATCATACAGTATGCGACATTTGGTGTTTAGTTTGTTCATTTAGCATAATGTTCTCAAAGTTCATCCATGGTACAGCGTATACAGTGCTTCAATCCTTTTTATGGCTGAATAATATTCCGTTGTGTGGATACACAACATTTTATCCATTTATAGCTGATGGGTCTTTGGGCTGTTTCCATCTTTTAATGGTTGTGAATAATGCTGTTATGAACATTCACATACAAGTTTTTGTTGGACAAAGGCTTTCATTTCTCTTGAGCTTATGCCTGGGAGTGGAATTGCTGGGTCACTGGTAACTATGTTTAACAGTTGAAAGAACTGCCAGACTGTTTTCCAAAACAGCTGAGCCATGGGAATAAATTTCCATGCACATGGCACGCAAGTTCCAATTTTCCACATCCTAGTCAACGATCCTTACCTTTTTCAATTATAACTCTCCTAGTGGGCATAAGATATCTCATTGTGGTTTTGATGTGTATTTCTCCAATGGCTAATGATGTTGATATCTTCCCATGTGCTTATTGTCCATTTGTGTATTTTCTCAGAAATGTCTATTCAGATCCTTTGCCCCTTTGTAAAATCGAGTTATTATCTTTGTATTACTGAGTTGTAAGAGCTCCGTTTATATTCTGTATGCAAGTCCCTTATTAGATATATGATTTGGGAATTCTCTCCTGTATCATGTCTTGTATTTCCATTTTATTTATGGCATTTGTGGTACAAGAGATTTTATTTTTTGTCACTTGTGCTTTTGGTGTTGTATCTATGGTTTTGCCTGACCAAAAGTCACTTTAAGTCAGTTAAGAAAAGAGAAGAAATATGCAATTATGCTGACTTTTACTCCTTTTTCTTCTAAGAGCTTTATGATCTTGACTTTTACATTTAGGTCTTGGATCAATTTTAACTTACCTTTTCTATATTATGTGAGATAGGAGTCTAAATTCATTCTTTTGCGTGGGGGTATCAGTTGTTGCAGCACCGCTTGTTAAAGAGATTATTCTTTCCCCCTTTGAGCTGGTGTGGCACCTTTGTGGAAATCAACTGACCATAATGATTTTAGATTTTTCTTCTTTTTTGATACAGACAGTTACAGCTATAAGTTCCCTTGGAGCATTGCATTAGCCACATTCCATAAGTTTTAGTATGTTATGTTCTTCTTTCCTTTATCTCAAAATATTTCCTAATTTCTCTTTTGATTTCTTCTTAAATACACTGATTATTGAGGAGTGTGTTGTTTTATTTCCACATATTTGTGAATTTTCCAAATTGTCTCCTTTTATTGATTTCTAATGTAATTCTACTGCAGTCAGAGAACATGCTTTGTATTAAGTTGGTCCTTTCAAATTTATTGAGACATGTTTTATGAGCTACAATATGTTCTGTCCTGAAGAATGTCCCATGTGCACTTGAGAAGAATATATTCTACTGATGTTGGGTGGAACGCACCAAAAATGTACCTATGTCTTGTTTCATTCTGTGTGGTTGTCCGATCCATTACTGCAAGTACTGAAATCTCCAACTATTGTTTTGAATTGTGTATTTCATACTCAATTGTGTCAGTTTCTGCTTCATGTATTTTTGGACTCTGTTTTTAGGTGCATATATGCTTATAATTGTCATAACATCCTGATGGAGTGATTGTTTTTCTCATGATATGACTACAATGTTATTTATCATCACTGCAATAATTTTATCATAATCTCTATGTTTTTTGTTTTAAAGTCTAATTAGCCTAACAGTACCATTCTGCCTCTTTTAAGGTTGTTTACTTGGTATATATTTTCTGACCTTGTATTTTCGAAGTGCTTGTGTTTTTTTTAAATAGACCATGTTTCCTATAGATAATATTAGTTGGATCATACATTTTTTATCTAATGTGAAAACTCTGCATTTTGATTGGTTTATTCAGTCTGGTGTCATTTAATGTTACATTGATATAGGGAGGTTTACATTTGCCTTTATGCATTTCCTTTTCTGAATGTACCTTGCCTTTTTCTCCTTATGTTCCTCTATTCTGGCTTACTTATGTATTAAGTATTTTCTATTGTAACATTTTAATTCCTTTAGCTTTTCATGTTTTTCTTAATCCTTCCTTAGTGGTTCCTCTACAATGTAAATTTACATCTTAATGTCATCAGAATCTCTTCAGATGTATAATAACTTACAGTGAAATACAGAGACAGTACTCCTATGGAGCTCAATCTCTCCTAACCATTTGGCTTTTATTATTTATATATGTACATTATATATGTATGTGTGTGGGTGTATAAACCCAGCAATACATTAATTCTTACATTATACGAATTTGTATTATGGAACCAAAACTGAGAGAATAAAAGAAAGCAAGCATTCTTTATACAGTTTGTTATATAACATTTTTAGTTACCATTTCTCATCTCTTCATTTATTCCTGTGGATTTGAGTTACTGTATGGAGTGTTATTTCTTTACTCCAATGCGTCTCCCCTTTGTTGTGCTGTTGTTGTCGTATATATGTTTATAAATTACAGGCCTCTAACAGTAGTGTTTTATGCAATTACTTTATAAGTCAATTAAGAAAAGAGAAAAAATATGCAATTATACTGACTTTTATAATTACCTATAGAAGTACATTTACCAGTGTTTTTTGTTTGGATTCAGATTACTATCTCATGTCATTTTCTTTTTCAGTCTGAAGAACTTCCTGTAGTATTTATTTACATTGTGGAAGTGTAATTCACATGTCATACAATTCATCCCCTTAAAATACACAATAGGGTGGTGGTTGGTATATTCACAGAGCTGTGCCACCATTGCTACCATCAATTTTCGGATATTTTCATCATGTCCAAGGGAGCCCTGTCCCCAGCCGTAGGTAACCACGAATCTACTTTCTGTCCTGTAGGCTCGGCTCTTCTGGACATTTCCTATTAGTGAGAATCATACAATGTGTGATTCCTTGTGTTTTCTTCCAGTTAGCATGAAAACTTAGGGTTTCACCCATGTTGTGTATATCAGAACTTCATATCTTTTCATGGCTGAATAATTCTCTTCCTTTAATGTTCCTTGTAAGACATGTCAGCTAGCAACAAGTTTCCTCAGTTTTTGTTTACCTAAGGATGTCTTTTTTCACCTTCATCTGTGAAAGGTAATTTGCTGGATATAAGATTCTTGTTTGAGTTTTTACTTCCAGCAATGAGAACATGTTGTCCCCACTGCCTTCCAACTGGTATCATGTCCGATGAGAAGTCAGCTGTTAATCTTACTGGAGTGTACATGTATATTATGTTATTTTTCTCTTTTTGCCTTCAAAATCTTTATCTTTGGCTTTCAGTATTTTGCCTACGATGTGCCCAGATGGAGAGCCCTTTGTGTTTATGCTACTTGGAATTTATAGAGTTTCTTGGATGTATGTATTGTTTTTTGGTCACATTTTGGGCATTTTCTGCTATTAAATACTTTAAATATTTTTCTGTTCCTTTCTCCACTCCTCCTTGTATTCCCATTACACGTGTTGCTGCACTTATTGATGCCCCACATTTGTCTGTGGCTGTTCGTTTTCCTTCATTCATTTATTTTTCTCTCTGTTCTTCAAAATCCATAATCTCCATGGATCTCGCTTTAAGTTGGCTGCTGGTTACCTCTGCCAGCTCCAATCTGCATTTTGGTTATGGATCTTAACTCCAAGATTTCCATTTGTTTCTTTAAAAAAACAATTTCTACCTCTTAATAGTTTTCTCTCTTTGTTGAGCATTTTTCATTTTACCTTCCTTTAGCTCTTTAGGTATGAGAGCTGGGAGGAGAGGGACCCTGTGTCCCTGGCTGCCCCTCCCTGGAGTAGAGCCCTCCAAGTAGAGGTTCTGATACACAGTGCATGGGGTTGGTAGGTAAGGGAGCAAGTCATGGCTCAGGTGCCACAAACTCACTATTCTTACTGACATTTACTCAGTTGTGCTGAATGAATATTTCTTAAAATGCTGTATACCTTCAGGATAACTTCTGGAGACTTTAACTGCTTTAAAAATAATTTTTACCAGTTAGTTTGTTGTTTTACAATTTGTCTTTCTAGAAGTCCTAGTCCTCTTCCACATGATCTTTTTAACAATTTTTGTTGTGACAAGAAGAGTTAACGTAAGACCTACCGTCTAACAGATGTTTTAAGTATTCAATATAGTATTGTTGGCAGTGCCGCACAGCAGATCTCTAGAGTTTATTCATCTTCCTTAACTGAGACTTTATACACCTTGTTTAGTAACTCCCCATTTCCCACGACCCTAACCCTGGCCAACACCATTCCACCCTTTCGTTATATGGATTTGACTACTTTAGATACTACATGTTTAGTGTATTCATGCAGTATTTCTCTTTCTGTGACTGGCTTATTTCATTTAATGTTCTCAAGGGGTTCATCCATGTTGTTGCATATTGCAAAATTTCCTTTTTTCAAGGCTAAATAGGATTCCATTGTATGTATAAACCACATATTCTTTACCCATTCATATGTCGATGGGCATCTTAGTTGTTTCCACATCTTAGCTATTGTGAATCACGTTGCAGTGAACATGGGAGTGCAGGTGTCTCGTTGAGAGCCCGATTTTAGTCCTTTTGGGTCAATACCCACAAGTGAGTTTGCTGGATCAAACGGTAGTTCTGTTGTTAGTGTTCTGAGGGAGCTCCCATCCTTGCAAGCTTGGAAACCCTGCTTTCAGCTGCTCTACAAAAGCAGGTAGAAGGGGCCCCTGCATCCCTTCCAGTCAGTGTTCTTGAAGCTTTCTGTTGCGTGTTTTCTAGATCAACTGGATGACTCTTCTGGCAACCATGTTATCACGGATGACACCAAGCCCCACATTCGAATGTGAGTTTGAACAGACTTAGAACCTGGGGATCCTACCAAAGTGGGGATATTCTTACCCTCCTTGTGTGCCCTCAGAGCTCCTTCCTCACAGGGTCGTTAGCTTCTCTCTGGGAGAGAAGTGGTAGATTTCTCTGGGTGTATGTGGGATGTTCCTCCAATATTCATTCTGTCTGGGCATCCCATAGTTTGGCCCACGGGGACAAATGCACAGGACCCTGGGGATATAGGTAGAACTGGTGAAGGCACATGTGAGGCTTGAGTATCCATGGAATGTGACTAGAGGGATGTGGCCATGGGTGTAGAAGCATGCCAGGCATCAGCATACACCTCCCCTGTCCTGGACCCCAAGAGGGGCACCTGAGGGAGAAGCCTGGTGGTAAAGAAAATGGGAAGAAGGGAGTGTAGCTGGACGGTATCTAGAACACTTGTCCATGTCTGTCCGGGGTGACGAATACTCAGCAGATGCAACTGGGAAATGACAGACGTTTCCACAGAGCAGGGTTGTGGCCTGAGAGCAGGGCACGTCACACATCTCCGTCTTATTTCCCAATTTAGTCACATGTGTATGTCTCGTGTGTGGCCTCATTTCAGACGCATCAGGAGAGGAAAGAAGTTTCAAGCCGAGATTCCGGAGCTCCAGGAGCGCCCTACAGCCGAGACCATTGCACATGGAGCTTCACTGGTCTGGAAGCCATCGGACGATGTGACGGGCGATCCAGAAACACCGGATAGAGGTGGCTGAGACATGGGGGCCAAATTCCCAAGGGTACCCCCCCTTCCCTCATCTCCAAGGAGTTCCTCCTCCCAGTTCTCACCTGGACCAAGAAGCAGTATCCCTGGGTGGGGTAGCAGGCTGTGGGACCGGGACTTCTCCTCCCGCCCCCCATTCTTCTCATGCAGTAACCATCCAGGTCATCCTGAGCAGATCCCAGGAGTAGGGTTTCTGCCTTCCTCCCTGTCCCTCCCGTCACTTACAGTGAAATACGGAAATATTACTACTATACAGCTCTATTTCTCCGAACTCTCTTGCTCTTATTATTCATATATGTACTTTATATATGTATGTTTATGTGAGTGTGTGTGTATATAAACCCAGCAAAACATCAATTCTTATATTATACAATTTTGTTTTATGTAACAAAAACTGAGAGAATCAGCGGATGCAAGCATTATTTATACAGTTTGTTATATAACATTTTTAGTTACCATTTCTCATCTCTTCATTTATTCCTGTGGATTTGAGTTACTGTATGCAGTGCTATTTCTTTACTCCAATGCATCTCCCCTTTCTTGTGCTGTTGTTGTCATATATATGTTTGTAAATTACAGGCCTGTAACAGTAGTGTTTTATGCAATTACTTTTTAGTTCAATTAAGAAAAGAGAAAAAGTATGCATTTAGCCTGAGGTTTATAATTACCTATATAAGTACCTTTAGCAGTGTTTTTTGTTTCTTTGTTTGGATTCAGATTACCATCTCATGTCATATTCTCTTTCAGTCTGAAGAACTTCCTGTAGTATTTATTTTCATTGTGGATGTGTAATTCACATGTCATACAATTCATCCCCTTAAAATAAACTATACATTGTTAGTTGGTATTTCACTGAGCTGTGTGTGCAACCGTTGCTACCATCAATTTTTGGATATTTTCATCATGTCCAAGGGAGCCCTGTACTCAGTAGTCACTTGTCCCTCCCCTCTCGACCCTGTCCCCAGCTGTAGGTAACCAAAAATCTACTTTCTGTCCTGTAGACTTGGCTCTTCTAGACATTTCATATGTGGGAATCATACAATGTGTGCTTCTTTGTGTTTTCTTCCAGTTAGCATGAAAACTTAGGGTTTCACCCATGTTGTGTATATCAGAACTTCATTTCTTTTCATGGCTGAATAATTCTCTCCCTTTAATGTTCCTTGTAAGATACGTCTGCTAGCAACAAGTTTCCTCAGTTTTTATTTACCTAAGGATGTCTTTTTCCACCTTCATTTTTGAAAGGTAATTTGCTGGATATAAGATTCTTGGTTGAGTTTTTACTTCCAGCAATGAGATCATGTTGTCCCACTGCCTTCCAACTGCTGTCATGTCCGATGAGAAGTCAGCTGTTAATCTTACTGGAGTGTACATGTATATCACGTTATTTTTCTCTTTTTGTTTTCAAGCTCTTTATCTTTGGCTTTCAGTATTTTGCCTATGATGTGCCCAGATGGAGAGCTCTTTGTGTTTATGCTACTTGGAGTTTATAGAGTTTCTTGGATGTATGTACTGTTTTTTGGTCACATTTTGCACATTTTCTGCCATTAAATACTTTAAATATTTTTCTGTTCCTTTCTCCACTCCTCCTTGTATTCCCATTGCATGTGTTGCTGCACTTATTGATGTCCCACATTTGTCTGTGGCTCTTCGTTTTCCTTCATTCATTTATTTTTCTCTCTGTATTTTTTTTTATTCTTTACTCTTTGTATTTTCAGAAGTCCTAGTCCTCTTCCACATGATCTTTTTAACAATTATTGTTGTGACAAGAAGAGTGAACATAAGACCTACCCTCTAACGAATCTTTTAAGTGTTCAATATAGTATTGTTGGCAGTGCCATACAGCAGATCTCTAGAGTTTATTCATCTTGCTTAACTGAGACTATACATTCCTTGGTTAGTAACACCCCATTTCCCACAACCCTAAACCTGGACATCACCATTCCTCTCTTTTTATATGGATTTGACTGTTTTAGATACTACATGTTAAGTGCATTCATGCAGTATTTCTCTTTCTGTGACTGGCTTATTTCATTTAATGTTCTCAAGGGGTTCATCCATGTTGTTGCATATTGCAAAATGTCCTTTTTTCAATGCTAAATAGGATTCATTGTATGTATAAACCACATATTCTTTACCCATTCATATGTCGATGGGCATCTTGGGAGTTTCCACATCTTAGCTATTGTGAATCACGTTGCAGTGACCATGGGAGTGCAGGTGTCTCTTTGAGACCCCGATTTCTGTCCTTCTGGGTCAATTCCCACACGGGGGGTTGCTGGATCATACGGTAGTTCTATTGTTAGTGTTCTGAGGGAGCTCCCGACCTTGCACGCTTGGAAACCCTGCTTTCAGCTGCTCTACAAAGGCAGGCAGAAGGGGCCCCTGCATGCCTTCCAGTCCGTGTTCTTGAAGCTTTCTGTTGCGTGTTTTCTAGATCTAGTGAATGACGCTTCTGGCATCTGCGCATTCGAGGATGACACGGAGCTCAGCACTGAACCGTGAGTTGGAACAGACTTAGATCCTGGGGGTCCTACCAAAGTGGGGATATTCTTACCCTCCTTGTGAGCCGTCAGAGCTCCTTCCTCACAGGGGCGTTAGCTGCTCTCTGGGAGAGAAGTGGTAGATTTCTCTGGGTGTATGTGGGAAGTTCCTCCAGTGTTCCTTCTTTCTGGGCATCCCATAGTTCGGCCCACGGGGACAAATGCCCAGGACCCTGCGGACATAGGTAGAACTGGTGATGGCACATGTGAGGCTTGAGTATCCATGGAATGTGACTAGGGGGATGTGGCCATGGGTTTAGAAGCATGCCAGGCATCAGCATACACCTCCCCTGTCCTGGACCCCACGAGGGGCCCCTGAGGGAGAAGCCTGGTGGTAAAGAAAATTGGAGGAAGAGAGTGTAGCTGGACGGTATCTAGAACACTTGTCCATGTCTGTCCGGGGTGACGAATACTCAGCAGATGCATCTGGGAGATGACAGGTTTCCACAGAGCAGGGTTGTGGCCTGAGAGCAGGGCACGTCACACATCTCCGTCTTATTTCCCATCTTAGTCACATGTGTATGTCTCGTGTGTGGCCTCATTTCAGACACATCAGGATAGGAGGCGAGTTTCAGGCCGAGATCCCAGAGCTCCTGGAGCGCCCTCCTGCTGAGACCGATGAAGATGGAGCTTCTCTCGTCTGGAAGCCATGGGACGATATGACAAGCAATCCAGAAACACAGGATAGAGGTGGCTGAGACATGGGGGCAAAATTCCCAAGGGTAACCCCCCTTCCCTCATCTCCAAGGAGTTCCTCCTCCCAGGTCTCACCTGGACCAAGAAGCAGTATCCCTGGGTGGGGTAGCAGGCTGTGGGACCAGGACTTCTCCTCCCGCCCCTCATTCTCCTCATGCAGTAACCAGCCAGGCCATCCTGAGCAGGTGCCAGGAGCAGGGTTTCTGCCCTTCCCCCCCGTCCTTCCCTTCGCATTCTTTTCAGGGACCTGTGAGGGAGACAGGGACAAGGAACCCCTCCCTGTGCTTTTGGGGACATGTCCTTTCTGGTATTCACTGACTCCCTGTGTCTCCCATCTCTCACGCTTGGCTGGGGACGTTTGCTGGGAATAGTGACTGAACTCTGCAACTTGGCCTGCTCCAGCACGATGCCAGGAGGGTGCACCAACCTGGAGCTCGCTCTGCACTGCCTGCACGAAGCCCAGGGTGACGTCCCGGTGAGCTAGAGGCAGGGGCGGGATTGGTGGGTCCCTGGGAAGTCCCTGCCCTGCTGAGGCTGGGGATCTGGTTCATGTAACGTGCCATCTGTGGGCTTTGCAGCTCATGAAAACTGAGAAAGGCCACCCATCCTTTTCCCCAGTGGCTGTGGGGTTGATGTCCTTGTCAGTTGTAGGGCAAGTGTGTAGATGGGGCTCAGTTAGTCAGTTATTTACCTGGAGCAGCAGCAGAGCACCAGGTTCCTCCGAGATCACAGGGGCAGGGGGATTGGAGCCGAGTAGACTGACTCAGGTCCTGTACTGATCTGGTTTATTGATGGAGCTTTATCTTTTTAATTAAAAGCCCATGTACGAAAACCCCTGATGCAACAAAAATATCTGCTTCCTCCAAGGACCCGCTTGACCATCCTGAAGTTTAGAAAATAAAAAGTCCCACTCTGAGTAGTGGGAAGGGAGGTCAAGTCACCTGAGTTAGGGCCCCAGGAGTCAGTGTTGGCAACTGTACTTTTCCTCAGGTTGCAAGGCAGTGGGCGGCGCAGAGTAGGTGCTCAGCCAAGGAACCAGCACATGTTTGTTGGCCCTCATGAGTGTCGTGGCCCTGGGGCACGGCTGGCTTTGGGGCCCCACTCGGTCTAATGCTCTGCCTCCACCATTTTTGAAATTAACAAATTTTCTAAAAGGGGCCTGCGTTTTCATTCTGTGCTGGGCCCTGCAGGTTCCACGGCCAGTCCCGATCGGGTTTACACTGGTGAGCGAGACAAAATCCTTCTCTGTGGGGCTTACATTTTAATTTGAGGACAGTCAAAGGGAAATCTGTTTTCAAAAATTGTTAGTGGTTAGTGCTATGAAGAAAATACAATGGGGCGTGGCACAGGCAGGGCTCCTCCAAATGCCAGTCCTTGACGAAGGAAGGAGCTGGTGCCGGAATAAATCTGCACACTGCTTCCTTCATCAAGAAAACCCTACTGAGAAAAACCCCAGCTGCACTCAGCAGTATGCGCAGTGACGGAGCCGGCATGTCCACTGCAGTTCACAGGCCGCGGCCAGCCCACGGCCCCACCACGCGCTGAGTAGCCGTGGAGCGTGGGAGGCTTTAGGGGGGCCTGTCAGTGCTTTTCAAATGAATGAAGGGATGAAGGCAGGCCTCCACCTCACCTTCCCTCCCTCAGAAAGTAGCCTGCTTTCCTTCCTGCTCCAGGTGGCCCTAGAGACCCTCCTACTGAGCGGACCCCAGAAGCCGCCGACTCACCCTCTCGCCAACTATCACTACGCAGGTACTGGAGCGAGGCTGCGGGGGTGGGTGTGCCCGGCTAGTACCCAGAGCCAGTCAGTCTCGGCGCCAGGCTCTGCTTGTGCCCCTGGGCATGCTCTTGGGGCCCTCCTTCTCCTGCCTTTCCAGAAGGGTATTTCCTCTCCAGGGGACCTCAGGGGGTGCCTCTCTCTCCTGGCTGGGTCCTCCCTTCCCCCTTTCAGGGATTCCCTCACCATCTGTGCCCTGCCAGGAAAGGGGTCCCCTGGCCAGGGAGAGGTGAAGGCGGGCTCAGATGCAGTGGCTGAGCACCCCAGCCTGGGAGTCAGGCAACTGGGGGTCCCTGCCTCCCGTTGGCAAGTCTGTTAACCAATGGAAGCCTTGTTATTGCATCTGTAAAGTGGGGATAGTACTGATCCCAACCAGCTAAGGTTTTTCTAAGGATTGTATGAGATAAAACAGAATTCTTGGCACATCATTGGTACACGGTAATGACAGCTTTAAAAAGGGCAGGCTGCATTTCAGTCACGGCTGTGGCCGCAGAACTGTCCTTCTCCCTCCTGTTTCTCCAATAGGTTCAGACGTCTGGACCCCCACAGAGAAGGAGCTGTTTAATAAGGCATTCCAGGCTCATAAGAACAACTTTTCCTTGATACACCAGATGGTAAGGTGTACGTGGGTGGGCTGGTGTAGACAAGGCCTCATCTCTCACCGCTGAGAGGAGCTAGAGCTGGAGGGCCTATCTGGGTGACACGCTGTTCACACTGTAAACTGCTTGTAGTTTATAAAGCCACTGATGTGAACAACTGCAGACAGTACAGAAATGCCATCACGTGCTCAAAGCCCTCCACACCCATCCCCATCATCCTACTTCTGAATGATGACCTCTGACTTTGGTTGGGCACCTCAGGCATTTGTCCGTACAGATCTTACATGCACATACACATGTATTCAGAAAAGGATGCGAACATACTACACTTAATGTCTGCTGATGTTTTTTGTTCTTTTAACTTGATACACACAAAACTGCACGTAACCAAAATGTAAGATTTGATGTTTATACCCGCAAAACCATCACCATGATCAAGATAAGAAACACATTCATCACCCCCAAAAGGTTCCTCCTGCCCCCGTGATAAATCCCTTTTTCCTACCACCCCTGTCCCTAATCACCTCCTTATCTTCTTTCTGTCACTATAAGTTAGTTTGCATTTTCCAGTGTTTTCTATCAATCCTGCAGCATGTGCACTGCTTGTCTGCCTTGTGTGGCTTCTTACACTCAGCATCACTATTTTGAGGTCCATCCATGTTACTGTGTGGACCCTTTTTCTTGCTGAGGAGTATTCCATTGTGTGGATGTAACACAGTTCGTTTAATCATTCACCTACTGAGGGACATCTGCGTGGTTTCCAGGTATCTGCAATTATAAAAAAAGCTGCTGTGAACATTCACATTCAAATCTCTACATGACCAAGTAGTGTTGGTGGCGGGGCGGGTGGTAAATACTTAGGAAAGGAATGAGTGGCTCACATGATAGGTGTACACTGAACTTTTTCAAGAAAGTGCCTTTTCATCTACTTCTTCCAGGTGGTTCTTTACCCAGTTTTGGGTCACCTCATATGCACATGCTGGTCAGCACATTGCTGAACGCTCGAGGGGAGCGCCCCCCAGATCTGTGGAAGTTTCGTCTGTGCAGCTCTCTTCCCTGTCCTGCCTTGTCCTGTGAACTCTCACCGCCTTGTTCTCCCAGAACCCCCCCTCCCATCTCAGCTCAGGAAGCCCACCGGGCTCTGCCCAGACCCCTCTCCTCAGACCATGGCCTGGAAACTCTCTCAGGGTGTAGTGTGTAGGGACAGTGGGGGCTTATTTTCTGTCTCTCAGAAAGACTTGTTCTTGGCTTGCCTAGCGTCTCACCAAACATCATTTCAGACATTTTGACTGTTTCTTCTCATTGTTTTCAGTGGGAAGCTCAGTGTAGCTCCTGCTGCTCCATCTTGTTTGGAAGCAGAAGTCCAAGTTCTTTTTTTTTCTTCTAATGTAGTGATATTTCTTAGGCAGAGGATTTACTACACTGGCTCCTAGTCTTTGAAGATATACAGAGCTGAAAAAATTTCACATGGAGAAAGTATTTTCTGAAGTGAGCCCCACATCTTAAATGGCCAATTTAATTTTCCTGAGAAATAGCTTTCCTAGAGCAATTAAACTTTCCTGTTCTGCTTTGTTTTTACAGAAGTTATTATTAATGGGGTCCATTCTTAGTGGGGGGAGAGCACATGTTGGAGTCTGAATGCCCAAGGATCCGACTGTGCCCTGAAAACCCCTCCTCTCATGGGCCCCTTATCTGTGTGCTGTAGGGCTCTGCCTGGCTGTTGCAAAGGCTTTGTGGTACCTGCTGATGAGGGCGTCCTGCTGCAGGGAGTCCCAGCTGGTAAATGCATAGCCATTAGTCCTGACGTCACAGTGAGCACCTGTGTAGGGAGCCCTCGTGTACACCTTCCCGTAGGGAAGGCCTCCCGGGATTGACTTGGGGCTCAGAGAGCGTGTAGAGCTTGGACGGTGCTGGCTACAGTGGCTTTACCCTGAGCCTCTCATCACCAGCAGGACTCTGTGCTTCTGTGCTCCTTGTAGCCCAGGGGCATGCCAAGCCCAAGGGGAGAGACATTCCAGGAGAGCTTTCAGAAAGTGCCTAGCCCCATGGCGAGGGGGCGTGTGAGGCAGTGCCCAAAGCCCGCTGCTGTTTTCTTTCACCAGGTCCAGACAAAGACCGTGGCCCAGTGTGTAGAGTACTACTACACCTGGAAAAAGAGGGTCAGGTTTACTACCTCTTCTCGGGCCCCAGGACTGAAAAAGAGGGTTAAAAGAAAGCTGGCCGAGGCAGACCCAACAGAAGCAAAGGTAGGGGATTCTGGGGCAAGGGTGTCTCACTGGAGTTCAGTGCTGGTCTGAAGACCTACTGACCACCCAGGTCGGGGTGGGGAAGGGGCCCCTACAGAGGAAAGCATCACCCTCAGAAGGGTGGAAGGTGGGCACCCTGATGTCATTTCTGCCCCTTCTGCAGGCCACTTGCAACCCTAAGAAGAGACCCAACCACCATCCAACCGCTGAGTTGAAGACAGAGACGGAGAGTGGCAGGGGAGAATCCGTCATCACCGCCAGCCCAAGTGCTGCTCCCAAGCGGACCCCTGAGCCTCCGGAGCGCGTCCAGGGCCAAGGCGCTTTTCCCTGTGGGGAGTGTGAGAGGTGGGCACCAGCCCTGACCCCGGATGCACCCGCACAGCCTGCCCTCTGTCCCCGTGGCCCTCAGCCCACGTTCCCCCTGCTCTGACCCGTGTCCTCTGCTGACTCTGCAGGGTGTTTGACAAGATAAAGAGTCGAAATGCCCACATGAAGCGGCACCGGCTTCAGGACCCCGTGGAAAGAACTGACGGGGAGGAGAGGCCAGCGAAGGCCCTTAAGCTGCAAGAGGAGGAGAAGGAGGAGGAAGGGGAGACGGGGCCTGACATGGGCCCCTTGCAGGGGTGATTTGGGCCGTGAACCGGGGCCAGGCAGCGTATCATCGTGATGAGGACCTCGGGCCATCACCTCTCCCTTTAGCCTCCCCGAGGTGTTCAGGGCATCCCTCTGCCTCCACCCCCACCCCCGACCCCCTGACCAGCTCAGCTTGTCCAACTTAGACCGATGGGCACCGTGACGGAGCAGCGCGCAGCATGCTATCCATACACACACCATTTACGCTGCATCTGCTTTTTCCTGCTCTTCCAAGTGTGTCCCAGGGTCACGTGTCACAGTTAGGATTCCTAGTCTGTTTCTCCAGTGATCCTTTTGATTATATCTCAGACCCAGCATTCCATCACAACCGCGGAGGTTATTTAAGAACTATTGGATGGTTTACTCCACAGGAACACATGAGTTTCAAAGCCTCACTCACTTGTTTCAGTAAAATGAAAAGATCAGCTCCTTTTACACGTGAACCTGCTCAGCCAATTTACAACTTAGCCTTCAACTTGTCCGGGCTGAGCAGAAATCAACCGTGCAAACTGAATATGTTTCCTCCTTCCTCTCCCATTACTTAACTTAGTCATGTCTCTTCCTAGAAATAGCGCCATTTTATTTCTCATCTCTTCCATATGCACCCCACCCCAAACAAAATCAACCAACCCACCCCAAACTTATTTCTCCTTTAATGCCTGCATCCTGACTGGGCCGCACTTCTCCCAGCATGACTACAGGGCGACTTGAATTTCCATTTTGCTTTCCCATGTCGGGGACGTTAAACATCTGACTGTTAGTGGGCAGTTCTGGAAACCTCCTCCCAGAGGACATGGCTTGCCCGTGAGATTGCCTACAAACTCCAGAAGTATCTATTTCTTTCAATAAATAAGTTCTTTTTGTATTGTTTATAGGCAACGAAACAGCCACAGAATCTTCTTTCTATAGGGGTTTTGTAGAGCTAGTGGAGTTGGCAAGTTGGCAGTGGTGGCAGTGGCGACAGTGTACGTGTGTGTGTGTGTGTGTGTGTGTGTGTGTGTGTGTGCTTCATTTTCCTTTCTTCCTAATGCAACAGTCTTTATAGCCCAGGAACAGTGTGGCCATTCATTCCTGGGAACCGTTTAATGCAGACCTGGGAAATGAATTACTGACGGCCTCATTTCAGCACAGTACTCCATGATCAGACCTCCCTATGTATTTTGCAGAGCTCAGAATTCGAAGTCACACATTAAGTTTTGTGAACATTGCTAAAAAAAAAAATCACACCAAAATCACTTGTTGAACCCACTGAGTGTATTTTTCTTCAATCATCTCTGTTAAGATCAACATTAAGAAATCCACATTTGTCTTAATGGACTCCTCCTGCTTGAAACTATTCCCATTTAATTATGACACATTTGCTAAGATGGTTTAGGATTCCTAGCCTTGCCAAAGTTATGGATTCTGTTTCCTAGGGAAAGAGTATTTAACACTTTGTATACTTACAGTATAGTGCCCTGAGGACCAGATCAGTTTGGAAGCCTCTGGGTAACCCATTTGTATACACACCATGACCGCTGGCCCAGGCTCCCACACACTCAACGCTTTCCCTAAACTGGTGTCCCCAGTGCCTGTATTAGAGAGAACGAGTTCACCTCATGGCCAGGAGCAGATCGTGATATTCCATGGTCCCAACCGAGATGAATCAAACCCCTGGAGGTTGGGAATATGTCTTAATTGTATATTTGGTCTTGAACAAAACTACTGCTTCCATTTGATTTCTTCCCCCCTTTCCTTATCCGGATGATTTTCATTCTTACCTCACCCATCAACTTGTCAATAGGAGAATAGGAGCTATTTCCCTTCTTTGTTTGGGATTCTGGCTGCAACCCAGGCACCATTTTCCAAGTAATTAATGAGCCCTGCAATGTCCTGGCTTGTGACCACCGGCCTCTTCCTTTGTTATATTACATGTCGCCAGGGAAAGGACTGAATGCAGGAGCAGGCAGTAGACTGCCGCTTAATGAAGAGCAAGCTGCTATTTTTAGGGGAAAATACCCTAAGTTCTTTTACTTTTGCCACATGGAAAAAGTGTCTATTTAAAGCTGAATCTTAGGCTTATGAAGAAAGCCGCAGAGACACAAGTATTTAAGAGTTACAGAGACCGAATACATTGTCAAGGGCTGGAACGGAGCACACAGTCTGGTCGGGTAGGAACTCAGTTTCTCCTCCCACCTGCCCCCCAAAGCCACTTTCCCTGCATCAGCAATGAGATATCACCAGGTGACCCAGTTTTGGGTGAAGGGCAAAAAGAAGTCAAAAGGTTAAAGTGAACTTTTTTCCCTATTCCTTAGAGGCAAGGGGTCAAAATTTTGAGGTGTTGTTTACCGCGCTGCATTAAAAAAAACATGTTCTGACCATCTGCTGGGTATCTAAGATTGATCTGGGTATTAGCGGCAGAGTATTCATCAAACAGAATCTTTATACTCAAGGAACAGCCTAGTTGAAGAGGACTGGAATGAATGAATGAATGAATGAATGAATGGGTTAATGAATGAAAGGAGCGGCGAACAAATGAGCTTAAAATGGATTTTTTTTCACTTTAGGATCACTCGTTTATGGTCACAGCAGGTTGGGTAACATCTGTAGCTTATTTGTTTTAGATGTAGATCCATGTAAACCCAATCTCTTAACATGATCATAGGCTTTTTTCCTTTTTTTTATTAAGGTATTATTGATATACACTCATATTGTTCCTTCAGTTTTGCTTCATTGTTATACTCCACAAATGAGGGGAATCATTTGGTATTTGTCTTTCTCTGCCTGACTTATTTCCTGAGCATAATACTCTCTAGCTCCATTTACACTGTTGCAAAAATGTTGGGATTTGTTTCTTTCTTATGGCTGAATAGTATCCCATTGTGTATATGTACACTAAACAGTGTGACGAAGGCTCTTAATCAATGTCTCCTCACACTTGATGAGAGGAAGTGTTGACTCCCGGAACCACCTAATCTTTTATTTTTTTCATATATGGATCTAATTGAATTTAACTAAACATGAGAGAAGAGGTCAACATTTCTTCTCAGTTTATAGTGAGGGGAAGAAAACTATGAAATGGCTTAATACTATTTTTTTAGGGTAGTGGTCTAACTTCTTGCTAAAGGTAGCCACATATTTCTGAGCTGGTAGAATTTTGTAATTTTTAGAAGTAATTTCATTCATACATCTAGAATTGAAGTTTTCTTAAAATGCCTGAGGGGAAAAAACCCACAAAATATTTTTGCTGTTGTTTTTCCCCTGAAAGACTATATCACTTTTATTGGCTTAATGATTTGGGGAATATTTGATAACAAAGCAAGAATTGAAGGGGTGAACTTTATTGCTCTCATTTATTTTGCTAAGGGGTCAAAGAGAGTTGAAATATTTATCTCTGTAGTGTATCTTCTACACAAGCTCCAATCATGAGGACTGACTCATAGTCACATGTGAAAAGATTCACACCTCTGAAAGAAAAGTTTGCTTAATACCATGTTTATTAAGTTATTGGGCCAGAATTTTTTATAATTAGTGTAAATAATAGTGACAGAGTGTAGAAGGAACTTAAAGCCCTCTAAAATTAATTTTAGAAGTCAGCTTTAAGACTTGCTTATAGAAAACATCAGAATTTCACAACTAGAAGGGTTACATTTTTAAAAAATTTATACACTAAGAAACCAAGACCAGAGAAAATAATAAACTGATTGCTGAAAAAATTGTAACTAGGATCAAAATCTTCAGTTTTCTAGAGTAAAGCTATTTCTATAATCCCCCCAAAAGTGGTAATAGTTCAGATAATTAATATAGAATTCTCTTAATGAATAAAGTCACAAAAGGCATTGATAATAATGATTATTCAAACTAGAACCAGTATCCAATATTACTTAGAAGTTCATCACTTGATATATGAATAGCTAAAAAAGACTAGATACATATATACAATGGAATACTATTCAGCCATAAGAATGAAATCTTGCCTTTTGGGACAACCAATTAGTCCTAGAGGGTATCATTCCTGGAGGCTATCATGCTAAGTGAAGTAAGTCAAGCAAAGAAAGACAAATACCGTAGGATCCCCGTTATATGTTGAATATAAAAATCAAAACAGAAATAGACTTATAGACACAGAGAAGAAACTGTTGGCTGCCATAAGGGTGGCAGGTAGAGAGACAGGAGAAATAGGTCAAGCAGGAATAAAAATTAGGATGTCTGATATCTTGATGAGGATGATTATTACATGAGTGTATATGTATGTGTCAAAATTCATCGAGCTGTACACTAAGATGTGTGCTTCAGAAAAATAATAATAATAATTTTAAAAACTGAAACTTGAAAGCTTTTCCATTTGCTATACTCTTCATGTTATTTGCTTGTTTCTTTTTTTTTTTTTCTGTAGGGGAAGAGAATAAACTCTTATTAAGCTAATACAATGCCCAGACACTGCGCTTAGCATTTTGTTTATTTTATTATTATATTTAACTCTTAAAGGAGCCTCTTGTATCCTTTCATTCCATTTTCAGTCACGGAGTCAGAGATTCAGATTAGTAAATGTCCCCCAATAATGCAGATAGTAAAGTGGCATAAAGGTTCTAAACATGTTTTTTACGTTCAAGCCCATTCTCATTTTTCTATAGAATAACTGTTACCACATCCTCCATAATCATATTTTTTGTTAATTATGTGATATTTCCTAGCTCCGATTTCTTTCAGTCATTAAGTATTCTCTTGCATTCACCAAATATATTTCCTTTATCAATTTATGATCAAAGAGATATGTTTGTAGGCATTTATATTATTTATTTCCTGAGCAGTATTCTGTTCTTTCTACTTCCAATTGCATGAATATCCCTTCATTAAACAAGGTGGTCAAAAAGACATTTTATTTTTGAAATGACATCTTGCAGAGCAATACTGTGTGGATACTGAGCTCTTAAAATCTCAGCTTTGATAATGTTACAGGAATTAAACCAGAAACCCAGAGAACTTGTCATCATTGAATGACAAACCAATGATTAGGTAAAGATTTTTTTCCGATGAAGCAGTGATCCTTAATAAAAAATAAACTGACTTTTCCTTTACAGCAAACTTGCATTTAGCCTGATACTTGATGGCATTTTTTTTTAACATATATATATATAGGACATCCTCAAAGTTTACTTTGTAAGTATGGGGAGAAAAATTTAACAGATGGATTAACCAACACAAGAAAAGTACATGCATGTTTGGGGTCAAAATAAATTGAGAATCTTTTGATACTTTTAACTGTTGTTTACTCAGCAATCTAATGAGAGATTAATAAAGACACACATGTAAGGCTGCAGTGATAGTTTCGGATTAATTAAATTAGTAGCTAATCCCTCACAGTCAGCTCCATGTCCCAAAGACACTGGGGACAAAGACAAGTACTTCAAAGGTGTGATACGTTCTGTTACCCAGTACGTGCTCCCATAATGGTTTGATATCTTCTAATGAAGCAATAAAAGGAAATTATCACTTAATTGACTGTTTTAAGACATTAACTAAGACAAATACTATCGATTGACAGGGAGTCCATATCATAAATTTCCTGGCATCAAGCTCCTTTTCCTTCTTTCCTTTTCCTTTTCCTTCCTTTCCTATCTATCCATCTGTCCATATCTTTCTCAGATACCATTCCTTTCTTATCCTTCAGGGATTTGACACTCTGGCTTGAGATAAATAGAATTCTCACTGAAGGTACTATCTTATAAGGGACTAAATACAGAATAACAGATCTGGGATAGATTGACAGTCATTTCCTGATAATACAGACAAGTATTATCCTCTAAAGCTGTTTTCTGCTACTTAAAGAAGCAGTATCCATTACAAAAGGAATATATGAGTCTACCTTTAAAGTATGGCTCCACTGGAAAATGTTTACTTATTATGATTGTTGCAAATACAAGCATTTGCCTTTGGCTGTTTGAAATTCAAGCAGTTTCATTTCACTTGAGAAGGTTATGTGAACACATTTAAATTGGTAACGTGTAGTTAAATCTTTCTTCCAGGGAGAACAGAAAAGTTATTTATGTCCATTTCTATGTACAATAATCTTGAACCAGGATTTCCTACTATACATTCTTTGTACAAAGCCCTGTTTGTGTTCTCTGCACCTCGTCCCTGCATAGTATTCAGATTTCGCAGAATAATCACTTTTAAATTTCATGGTGGTCACAGTTCCCTTGCTCATGAACTTCTATTCCTATCTATTAGGTTGGCAGAGAAAAAATAAATCATGAGCTAGGCATGTGATGGCCTTGACCAAAGAAAATTCATCATTTCTTTCATTTTAGATATGGATGTCTGAAAAAAAATGGGAGCAATTGAAAACTGAACATTCTACTCTGCCACCAAGGAATGATCTCTATCGCTTTACTAGGATGTGTGCTTGTAGGCTTTGCATCATAAAAAGGTAGTAATAGCGATCATCAACTTTTTTTGTCTTGCATTTTATTTTCTTGGGGAACAGTGGCTCGCCTACTCTCAATCCTTTGCACAGAATTCTAGGTTTTGAATCAGAGTACACTATATTTCTGAACACAAACACTGACTCAGGGTTAGGTAGTCGACTCCTCTCTAGTAAATTTGCCAGTATTATATAGAAAAGATTCCTTTTGGGTTCACAGCCAATAAGAACCATGGAAACCTGATGATGCTAGAAGCCATTTCACCAATATGTACATACAAAAAGGAAAGAGCTTACCTGAGACAAGAAAAACAAACAAACAAAAAACAAAAGCAGAGCCAGGGGAATGAAAAACATTTCTGATGACATTTTGAGCAGAAGGACTCAGTTGCATCCAAAATCATTTACCTGAGTTGAAAATTTCTTTTTTTTAAAGAAAGTTTGGTTTTTTTATGATCAAGAGCTGAATAAACACCATTACGAAATATCTCTTACCGTGATCTCATTAAATGTATTATAAATCAAGAAGCTTTTGAAGTGACTTTAAACTATGAATTTATAGTAAATGATGCTTGATTTACTACATATAAAGCAATTTTAGGGAAATAAAATCAAGATAGATTTATAACAAAAGTAGTAGTTCACCGCATGCTTTATTTTATCATTTTTGGTTGTAATACTTTGTATTTTAATTCATATTCAATTTTATTATATGTTTATATTTATATAAATATTCATATAAATACATTTCTTTAATTTGTATTTAATTATTTAAACAATATTACATTCAATCACATGTCTAAATTTCTGTTAAATTATTAAAAGATATATAATCATTATCTACCTGCAAACCCTGCCCTCACACATTCCCAGTTCCATCTCATCAAATGAATGACAGTTATATGGATTTCCATATGTAGATTTATTAGGTATATTTATAAAAAATTGTGTTCATATACAAGTAAACATGGTTATATATCCCTTCCCCACCTGATTTTTTTTTTTAACTCAACAGGTATGTACTTTACACTATTTCCCTCTTACTTATTGCATTTTCCATGTGGGCTAGTAATTCCCTAGTTTCTGTGTATAGATTAGGCCTCTCTGTTTAATTCTAGACCCACATATTTCATCACCTAATTGACATCTGCACTAGGATAAAAAACTGGCATCTTAAAATGAAGCTGTTTCACAATGAGGTCGGGAGGCCTCTCTTTCCACAGTTCTCTCTCTGACTTTCTTCATCTCAGTCACTGACAGCTCCATTCTACACGTTCAGGCAAATGACGTCACCTTTGCCCTTTCCCCTTTCTCATACGGGTTCCAACAACGAACCCTATTGGCTCCATTTCCAAATGTATCCGGAAGTCAACTGCGGCTCACCATCTCCATTTGCCAACCGACATTGGTAAAAGCCACCATTTCTCACCCGGACTGCTGCAGTAACTTTTGATCTGGGTTCCCTTTCTATTTGCCTGAAACCTACTCTAAATACAACAGCCAAATTGACTCTTATTACCTGCAAGACCCTGCATGGTCTGCACCTCCTATTAGTTCTCAGACCTCCTGTTTTCTGATCTCCTTTCTGTTCACTGCCACAGTCTCATGCGCTTCCTTTCTGTTCCTCTAATACACACAGCACTCTACTGATTCTCTCCTTAACTGACTTGCTTTACTTCTTTCCTCATACCCACTGAACTCTGTTTCAGTATTTTAAATAATTTTAAAATTGTTCTTTACATTTCTATGTTTTCACGTCAATGTTAAATATTTATGATTATTTTCTGTATAGTGCTCTAGGTATTGAGGAGTATTTATTTTCTCCCAAGTGTTCCTTTAGCGATATCCCATAAATTCTTTAATACAGTGTTTTTAAATTAATTATATCTATTTTTTAGATTTCCTATTACATTATTTTACATTTGCTCCATGAACCATGACTTATTAAAAAATATAGTATTAAAATTTACAGTTAGCATGAAATTTTATTTTCTGGTTATACTACTGTCATTTTTATGTATCTATGGTCACAGTATAGTTTCTATATTCTCTTGATAGATATTAAAATTTTATCTTTGATCTAATATATGATCAATTTTTATTGTGATCTAAAAGAAATTATAACATCAATTTTAGAGAAGTTTTATATAATATGCATATTGTATATTTATATATACTATGTATATAAAATTTTATATTTACACAAGATATATACAGATACACAAATACATTAATCTATACATAGTAAATTATATGCATATAAGAACCAGTTAGCACTGCATTAAGTCATTTTGTTCCGTACTATTATTTCTTCAGTTGATCTCTGAGTGAAAAAACTGAAATTAACTATTGTTTGATTCTGTTTCTTCTTTCATATTCTAAATATTTATTTATTATTATATAATACTGTTTTTCTTAACTTTATTTTTACTTTTTTTGGTACAGCTGCAGAATTCCTTTTATTCATTAAAGTATGTTTTCTTGTACAGATTTTAATTATGTTTTAGGAGAATTTTTCATGTCAGATTTTTCTTTGTAAAGTAATGTGAAATTAGTTTCCCATTGATTTTAGCCCATTCAAACTTACTTGCTATTCCAATTATGGTTTCATATTGCATCATGTTACATTTACTTTTAAAAAATTGTATTGATTTTTAAGCTGTGTGTTTGCTTAAATTCTTTTTTTATGGAGATTTTTCATATTTAGGAAAGTTTGCATTTTGTTGTAGTAGCATCTTTATGACAATATCTTAATTTAAAAGTATTAGTCTTTTATTAATTCTATATCATGAAAATTATTACTGTATTTTCTCTACTGCTTTGTCTCTTACCTCTTAGCTACATCTGGTTTTAGAAAATAGCATTATTTTTATTACTTAGCTTTGCATTGCCAATGTTAGCTATTTATTTCCAGATACTTTGGATGAGGTAATTAGTGAACTTCTTCTACTTTCTGTCTTTTTTTCTCTCACATTTTCCTTTAACTTAATCATTTAGGCATAGTGAGGTGTATCACTTTTACATTTTTTTCTATCACCTTATAAGTGAAATATATCTTAAACCTTATTTCACAGTTTCATATATTTAGTGCTCACAACCTCATCTTGTACATAGTCTCTTGAGATTTCCCATAGTTAAAGTTCTTGTAGTTTACTTAAGAAGTACTTTTGAGGAAAAAAATTTTTTCAAGTCTTTATGTATGTTCAGGTTTTACAGTTGAGGTGTATTTTTCCTGTATATGAAATCCATAGTATCACTTTCTTCTGAGTATATTATAACTTTGCTGCTCTATTTTCTGGTGTACAAATTTAAAGAATTCCGAGGCTAGCTTAATTCCATTTTCCTTCAAAATAGACTTTATACTTTGGCCTTGCTTCCCAAAGATTTCTTTCTATGTCCTTCCTGGGTTCTTATTGTTCTGCCTTGTGGCTGGAGTAATCCAAATCCCAGAAAGAAACAGGTGACCACTCAGCTGGGGCCACGCAAATGAGGACACTCTAATAAACAGATTATTACAGCAAGTAGATAGATGGCGAAGCACCTAAGGCTGACAAGAGTGGAAAACGCATTATGCTATCTAGACCTGTAAAGAGGGGACTGCTGGAGCCCAGAGGAAACAGCAACACATCTACTGCTGTACCTTTAGTGGAGGAACACAGCATACCAGCATCCTGGCTGGGAGAAAGCTGGGGAACAAATGTCCTGAGCTTAATCTTCTCCTGCCCTTTGACCTTCTGCCAGCACTCCCACCAGCCCACTGGCCAATCAACGTGAAGGAGCAAGAGAGAGCTGCTGAGAAGTTCTCAAGGACCACCCTCCGTGTGTACCTAGCAAATCAGAGCAGAGAGAAGCATGTATCAGGAAGAGCAAATAACAGATATCCAACACAAGGTCATTATTCTTAATCAACTGGTAAATCTTTTCTGCTCTATTTCTTGTTTTTCTTCTGGTATCTTTCCATTCTGTGTTAATTCCTTTTTAGTATTTATCATACTGAATGAGTCTTCCTGATTGAAGAATGGAAATATGGCCATGTATTGTGTCAAACCACTGGAAACTGCCGTCTTGATTAGCTTTAACTGGTAGAATATAAATATAACAGGATTCAATGGATAGAGGCTCATTCATTTCCATGACCCTTTCTCTCAGGTATACATGATACACGTACACTTCCGGGTTCGCCTAGGCCTTGTCATTCTTGTTGAACTCTTTCTTTTTTAAACTAGATTGGGTCTCTTGGCCTCTGCTGCCACGCTCTCTCCTGTGGCGCTTCAACATGCTATTGCAAGTGAGGGTATATTTGTGCATCTTGAGGTATTCCCTTCCCATTTGTAATTCTTTTAGTACTTTTGGCCATTGCAAGATATCTCAGAAAGCACTAACAAAAATACACCCCCACTACTGAAATCTCTGTCCAAATTTCTTTACTTTTTTCCATTTCAATTCTGCTTAATTCCAGCTGCTTTTGAAATATTTAGACTTATTTGTT
Organism: Manis pentadactyla; assembly: GCF_030020395.1. NCBI lineage: Eukaryota > Metazoa > Chordata > Mammalia > Pholidota > Manidae > Manis > Manis pentadactyla. The sequence goes on along the minus strand of NC_080033.1, from coordinate 7,402,815 downwards.
AGTCTGGGGATTATAGTTGCTTTTGCTTCTCCAAAACTGGAAAATTATTTTTATGGTGCCACATTCCGACCAACATGTAAATATTGCATACAAAGTTATGTGCAATGTCCAAACTTTAGTGATAAAACAATGTTTGCTAATGAATCTTACTTATAGTCTGTATAGATAGAAGGATTGGTAGATATTTATTTATTATTATTTATTTATTAATAAATGGATTTATAGAGAGATGGGCGGAATAGACAGTTTATATTTTTCAGGTCATCATGATTATTGTCACAGAGCTGTATTTTGGCTGAAGATTTGTTCACTTGGACTGGATCCCCCTGGCTGCACCATTAACCCTGGGTGGGGCTTGCTCTAGTAACTATTGATTGGCATGAGGGTGGACAGGGGTATGTGAGCTAATCTAAGCCAGCCTGGGTTGGGGCACCATCTCTGCTTAACAAGCTTGTCTTCCTAAGACGCAAATTAACCCAAACTTGTTTCTTTTTCTTTATTTTCCTCCTTTTCCATTTTTTTATTTTTGACAATGGCTGAGGCACAAATGCACAACAGAAAACACAAAGAAAAGGTCTTTGAGGTCTTGACTCAGAACTAGCTTTTGCTCATTTATGACCACTGTGTATGTATGAACCAAAAATTCAGGTGTGGGAAGCTGTCTGAGCTATGATGCACAGACATGGAAATACACGGTAAAGGCCATGGACACAAGGAATAATGAACAACTGGAACCAATAATGCAATCACCCAGCAAACTCCCCCTCCTTGCAATGTGCCAATAATAGCTTACCAGAGATTTGAGGCCAACCACGTCTTAGCGACAGAGCTGCAAGCGAACACAATTCTACATAGCCGAAACTGACATGCTCTAATATTGTCAATGCATAGTTTTGAAACAACCAGTGGCCTAACCATAAATATATCCAGTTACTTCTCTAACCAGAGATCCATCAAGCACCCTAAAATTCTAGTAATATTAATAAACTGTAATAATTGTATACTGCAATATTAAAAAATGCAGTAATTGAAAGAACTTTTTATTCATTCTCTGCTTTGCATTAATTGAATAAATCTAAATTTATCAGGGAAGTCCTATAATCAATTTACTTGCTGCTTAATGCAGAGAATAAACTCAGCAATTTAGAGAAATTTTGAGAGAACAAGTGTGTAAAAATTCTTTTAATGCATTTTCCATGAAGGATAAAGGTTTACGCAGTTCTTACAGAGTCAGGTTTAACTACTAAACTCTGTGGTGTGGTCAGGGAGGATACTGTACTTGTCAGTACCTGAGGCCATTTATTAAGGTCTTGTTCAGTCTGTCTATGTTCTATAATTTTGTCAACCAGGACATTGTAAGAAAGTACAACAGCCCCTAAATAGCAGTAAGAGACAAAAAATTTCACTAACGATTCTTTTCCATTAATCCCATAGGAGAGATTTAGTCCTGATTAGTAAAGATAAAGGAAGCTGTTGTTATTCACTGAAAAGATTAAGGAAGCCTGTGCATGTATGTATGTGTGTGTATATATATATATGAAATAAGCAAGAAATTGCAATTATGAAACACTGGCTGTTATAGTAAGGAATAAAATATGTTAAAGTACAAGTCTATTAAAACAAGATTTCTCTTAGAAGGTCAAAGATTACACATAGAAGAAACTAAATAAGATCGCATACTATACTTAATCTGGAGAGTTACAGAAGCTCCACTGGTGATGTATAAATAAAATAAAAAATCATGTTACTGTGGAAATTAGTCATTGTACTTTCAAATTTAAACATTTTTCTTTATATCAACTACCAATGATTGTTTTTCTCCTATTGCAAGTTAACTTATTGTAAAATAACTCCAGGCTGTGTCACACTGACCACCTCATCAGAATTTTCCTTCTCTCAGACACCTTTCTGCTCATATGTGCTTTGATTCACATGCACCTATTACAGGAAGTGAGCTGTGACACCCTGTGGTCTACACAACATTGTAAAGCTATTGAATTATTGGAATGGAAATCAAAACAGTCTCAAGGGCTATACTCAAATAGCTGCCTATTTGTATTTCAAACGATGAAGTTTGGGGCGGTAGCATTCTCTTTTGCATTTTGCTTTATAATTTACATATGCATTACATATATTCTTTGGCAGGAACAGTTCATTCATGATTGAATGGAAGGAGTTCTGTCTCTAGGATAGCTGAGTAAGGTCCTTCCAACTCTGCTGCACAAACACACACATTTCTCCAATAAACAGTAATAACTTACTAAGTATTTAGATAAGCTCTTCTTAAAATAATGACAAAGTCCACAGGGCTGGGGTAAAGTCAAAAACCTATTAACTGATATTCCCTCCACTGGATGATGGCTCTTAACTCTTACATGCCACTTAACCTGAGATGCATCTTCTGTCAACTAAATGGGTCTAATATTCTTTCCAGTTTTAAAATTCCCAAAATGTTGAAACACAAGCAAAACAAATGTAGTCTAGCGCTTCATTTCTACTATGAAGGCATTACCTCACTCTTAGTAAAGGCATTTTTTACTCCACACCTAGGAAAATCCTCGGCATCCTTTCTGTTATCAGCGTGTAATCGTCCAGGTACAGCCTTTAGGTCCAACAACTGCAGTAAGTTTTTCTATACTTTCTTCACAGTCCGATCTGTATTTCCAACATTTCACTGATTTTCTTTCTTTTTAAAAAGCACACATATCTCCTAAGTAATATTTCTATAATTTTTGCCTTAACTAACTGATGTTTTTGGATTAAAACAACATTAATAATTACATTAAAATTTATCTTATATAAAAGGAAAATTGTTTTTGATGACAATGAAGCTTACTGTACTCAAGAAACATTTAATTAACCTGTATTGAGTAGTTTTAAATCTATGGTGAATATTAAGTAACACTTGATCTTGAGCCATGAAATGCTTACTGTGGCTGTCAGCTTCACAGCAGAGCAGCTAAGGCAACGTCTGGGCCACAATTAACCCGAATGTAAGCTGTGCGGTTAGAAGGCGCTCTGCAGTATTACATGAGCCTGGTTACAAGCATTCTGAGAGTTTTCCTTAACCAAATTTTAATTACTGATTCATGTGGCATGAATAATAACTAAATTTCTGCCCCTGTAAGAAATGACACTTAGAATGTGGCTGCATATGTTATTTCCAATGAATTTAGCATTTGCTTTACTTTTCAAAGCAATAAACTGTAATTGTGTAATTTATTTTCAAGTACAATAAAGGGAACTTTGCTTTTCCTTTTTTGGTTATAGGGGATTTTTGCTTTGAGTTTACTTGTGAAAAGAAAGGTTACAAAAGCACTAAAATTTTAATATTTTATTTTAATGGTGGCTGTTTTTATATCAAGGATTCAGAAATAAGTTGAAATACAAAGAATACAAACAAGAGAACACCAAAGAATAAACAGGTCATTTGTAAAAGGACAGACATTCCTGTGATTTTTTTTTTCCCCATGTTTCTTGAGTTGATTCTGTTTTTATGCACCCGACAGGAAATTCTGGAAGGCACTAAGCTCCTTTTTCACCAGAGAAGACATCATTTTTTTTTCTTTTAACATTGACCCTGACCTCTGTGCACAATGAGCTAGACAGATAAACATTTAGATGGCTGGCTTCAACCCAGTAGCTCATCTTTATAACTCCTCATCTCACCCACTGCTGCAAACAAGGATTATCTTTAAAATATTAAAGCTATAAGCCCAAGACACTATGATGAATTGAGAGTTTGTAATCTATACATACAAATACTGTCTAAGGACAGCAAGTCAATAAGGTGCAACACAGGAATAAACAGGGATGGGGCTCTTTTTGTCAGGAAGATAATGATGACCATGGAAAGCACAAAGAATACATACTCAAATAAACACAACCACAGAGTTATCTTCAAAAAAGAGAAAATTTTATCCACATTCCCAAGTAGAAAATTTTGTTTTTGACTTCCTAAATATGGGAACCTCTTTGTTTACTATTGTTATTGATAAGGGGTATTGAATGAACATGAAAGCGATTCATCCTCTCATTTTGACCCCTAATAGAGCTTTCTCTCAGACTGCTTACATTCACAATTAGAACAGAGAGATTAAAGCGCAAAAACAACTACAATGGGAGAAGTTGCTCAAAGCATATCAGCTAAATCCAAAGGTTTAGTGAATTCTCAAAGCTCAATTGCTAGCTTTTTTCTTGACTCAGTAAGGACTATCAACTATGTGAACTTGACAGAGTTATTAGCAATGGTGCATTTAAAGGTGATAACACACAGAAATTTTGTTACATCTGAATATGAGTACGTGTTCATATTTCTGTTAAGACATAAAAGCTAACAAGCTAACCACAACCCAAGCTAAGTAAACATCAGATAAGAATAAAGGAGAAGGTGGCAGTGAGCTTATTTATTAGAATGGATCTGAGCACAGATTCTGGGACACGTACATTCAAACTTCCAGAAGAAAAATCAGAACACAGGTTTTATAGTCATCACGTCATCTGTTATACATTTGGGATCTAAAAGCCGTATCTCCAATGCCTCCTCTGAGGACGTACTTTAATTTGGATAATGCTTCAGGACGCAAGCTTTTGCCTCTAGAACTACTTATAGGAAGGTTTGAGTTTGGACACATTTCCTGATGTAGAACCTCAAAAACAGATGTTTGATCGATCAATCAATCAAAGAGCTGTAATCACATTTAAATCATACATACCGTTGATACCTTGGGTACAGAAGCCTGTAGATGTTCATACTTCAGTTCATACAAGGGGGCCAGTAAACTATGGAAAAGTGCCTGTTTTTGTAAATAAAGTTTATTGGAACACAGCCATGCTTGTTCATTTCCATATTATCTATGGCTGCTTTTGTGCTGCAACAGCTGAGTTGAGTAACATACAGACTATATGGGCTGCAAAGCTGAAAATATTTATTATCTGTCCCTTTACAGAAAAAAAGTTTGCTGTACTCTGGTCTATCTGAGTTGTTTAAGCATAATTTGTTTAAGCAAAATATAGATAATTTGTTTTGCCAGATTTTCTCTCAATAATCTATACTCGAAGTTTTTCTGAGCTACTCAGCAACAAATGAGTCTTTCAACCCAATATTAAGTAAATGAGTTTCACAACTACACTATTATTGACCATTCCAAATTCTTTTCCAAAGTGTAGTGAAATAAGTCACAGAGAAAAGCCTTTAGAGTCTTCTGGAATTTATATTTGGTCCTATCTTTATAGACTTATGTGACAAAATGTGCTAGATATTCTTTACTGTTATTAATAACTTTTAATAATTTTTCTTTCAAGAATTTGGGTAATTTCTAATGTCAAATAGGATCTAGATAGACATGGTCACATTTAGAAATAATGTTAGATCAGGCCTAGCTTAAGCGAAACATCAAACGAGTATGGCTGTATTTAAATAAAACTTTATTTACAAAAATAAGTGGTACATTTGATTTTACCTGCAGACCATAGTATCCTGACCCCTATTTTAGGTCTATGGTTGCCAAGGAAACTGGCTATTGGCCTGGCGTTATGCAAGATTAACTCCTAATATGTGGGGAAATATGGGAATAAGGGGAACATTAATTTGTATTTATTTGTCTTACCCTTAAAAATTCCAGTTATATATGTACATTATTGTGAAGAATATATTTGTAGAATAATACGATTATAACTTAATTACATATGCATATACCTATACTGGAAGTGCTTGCGCAATACGATGTTTTGAATGTGTGTATAGGACCAAAAAATACATTTGTATATAGACAACTACTTCAGGTGGTAGGGAATAATTGAATGATCATAAATTTTTTAAATCAGTAAAATAATACAATCAGATTTGTTTTTTCAGAAGGCTAATTTTGTGGGCTGTATTTTCATTATATTTAATTTCTTTACCGGGAATACAGCTATCTTTTTTTTTTTTTAATTTGTAAGTTTTCTTAGTTTGGTTTCTTATGTCTTTGACTATCTTAGTTTTATCAAATATAACGTTTCCTGATAGTTGCCCCAAATTGAAGCCACAAAAAGCACCAGCATTATGGAAAGTAATAACAAAAAGCAATGAAGAATTTAATAAGTCGATGAGATCTTACTGCACCAAAATAATTCAGTGCGATTTTTGGTTTTGCTTGGAGGAAACAGTGAAACCACTCAGGAGGGCAAGTCCAATCCTCATGATGTAAGAAATGAAGTAATTAAATGGTGAGGTCTCTGAATCACTGCCAAATGAATATTAAAAGGAGTTAACATAGAACATGTCGTGATTTACTAAAATAGAGAAAGTGCATTTTTAAAATTTAACTAAATCAGGAATTCTTCTGACCAGAAAGAATGGAGTGCTCATTTCAGAATTAATATAGTGAAAAGATAACAGGGAAGAGCTCATCAGGCTGAAAGAACAGTTGCAAGACCAAGAAAACAGACAAATCCATCGTGGTTTTAACAAAAGAGGATATAGTTTCTACAAAATAATGGAAGGGAAAAGCTACAGACATCTGTTGGGGAAGGATTGTTTTCAAAGGTAAAAAAAAATCAAGCATTCACATTTTTCCTACTGTTTGAATTTAAAAGAAATAACCAAATCCTAGTACAGACAAGCTTCAGAAAGATAGTAGATGCTGAACAAAACCAGAGAAAAGCAGAAACCAGATAGGATGACAACAGATGCTAACCTCTTGGTCATCAAGTAGGGTGCTTGAAAAATACAATATTCTCATGGGTGACCCATTCTGAACTCTGACTTAAATATCACCACCACTGCATCTCAGGTTCTCGCCCCTGTGATCCCATCCTCAATATCAGTATAACCAAAATTATGGCAACCAAAAATGTAACTATCCATTTCTATTCTTCTTGTGCATTTGCTCAGTGTCCCTCTGCAATAATCTTTATACCTCAATTAGATCTCAAATTAAGTAACTCTAATAAATTGTATTATCAATTATTTTTCTCCATATTAGACTGTGTTTGTGGAATCATCACTGTAATCACTCTTTTGTACAAGTACTCAAATCTTACCAAAAAACAGCAGATTATCCATCAAGATTTTATTAACTCACTATTTGTATGTATAATGGCTGCAACACCACAGTCTGCTAGTTTATGCTAAATTGTGTTCAGGAATGGACAGTGAATAGTGGTAGACAGCCTCCTGGAGGCAGTTTAGCTTGATCTAGAACTTCAGAATGTATAGAAACTGGATGGATGGTAAAGAATCTGTAGGAGGGAGGCTCTGATGAGAATAAATGAAATAACTGAAATACGAGTTTAGGCCTCAGAGATAAATACAAGGGATTAAGATTAGGAAAAATCCTAACAATACTTAAAAAATATACAGTTCATCTTTGCATATACCCAGTGTAAGTTTACAAAAATTTACAACATAGATTGTTGGGCAGGACACACATTGAACAGTCATCTATTTTTTAGGATGCATTCTCAGTCAAATAATAATGCTTTTCATGAGTAGTGTGAGAATTATTTTTCAACAAAAAAACCCTCTAAATTGTACATGCTTGATTATGTTTAGTTTCTTAAGCATTAATTTATAGATACATGTGAAAATTATAAAATTAATTAAGTACAATGTTTAGTATTTGATTAAGTCTCTTTATATAATGTCATACACAATCATGTTTATAGCTCTGATATATTTAGCATGACATGGTAAACAAGATTAAAAGCACAAAAGCTACTTACTGAGCTCAATCAGAATTTTCCCCACAATCTGCATTTATTACAGACCTTCATTTGCAACTTGGTATAAATTGAAATCTAAGAGTATATATTAAAGACAATTAATCATGCCATATTAGTGGTTTCCTATATCTTGATCTGTGACAGCCATCTCCTGCATTCATAATTTCTGTGTGACACGTCAGGAGCTGAAAATTAATTTCAAACATTGGAGCAAAATTCAAGAATTTTACAGCTATGTATCAGAAAAAAAAATTCTTAATAATGAATAAACAACATTTGCACTTAAGAAATATAGTAATGGCAGGAAATGTTTTAGATTTTCCTTCTAATGTCCACAAACAGACAACATATTTATAGAAAACAGTAAGAATAAGGAATCAATGTATATAAGCCTTTATTTAGGAAAAAAAAGTTTTTACCAGAATGTTTACTTCAAACAAGTATTTTATACCATAAAGTGGATATGAAAGAAAGATGAACCCACCTATGAATCAACAGCCACACATTAAGTTCTAGAAAACCTGTAATTTCATTATTCTGTATGTCTCGGAGGACTAACTGTTGCCTGGGAACTTAGAAGAGAAGAGGGATAAAGAGAGACAAAGTTAACTTCAGGTGACACTGATTCTTTATCTAGCCGGGTAGTTTATTAATGGTTATTGTAGAGATGGCTGTCCATATATAAACAAGTTTATAGTCTTTCATTAATTTATTATGAATAAGCATGTGTTGACCTAACTAGTTAAATCTGTCAGAATATATAATCTGCTATGTTTACATAATGTGTATATAGAGTATCAGACTCATTGAACCTGTTCTTAAGAGGCAAGCGAGCCAAGCCAAGGATTGGATCAAGGGTCATAGTTCACATACAAATGCATGGGCACAAGTCCACACACACGCACACACGCACACACACGCACACACACACACACATACAATGTTAGATCAGGCCTAGCTTAAGCAAAACATCAAATGAGCATGGCTGTATTAAAATAAAACTTTATTTACAAAAGTAAGTGGTATATTTGATTTTGCCTGCAGACCATAGTATGCTGACCCATATTTTAGGTCTATGGTTGCCAAGGAAACTGGCTATCGGCCAGGGGTTATGCAAGATGAACTCCTAATATGTGGGGAAACACAACCTTTTTGAGTGCATCAATAAACAATAATCTAGATTACAGGAAAATTAGAAATACAATAAAAAGCTTAAAAAATATGGTCATTGAAAAAGAACACAGAATAAATTGAAGTATACAAAGCTTTTCTGACATGAAAAAGAAATCAAGGTTTCCATCAGAAATAGGTCACGATTCTTCTAACATAATTAAGGTAACAAAACCTATGATTCTAATGAACTTGAAAAATTACAGTAAAATCATACTTGCCCCCAAATTTCAAAATAAAAATGCATACAAATGAAAACACTTGGGGACTGATCGTACCCAGTGGTGTAGAAAAAGTCTGAACCCACCTCATCCCACATACACACCAATTCCACACTTATACACAGATTAATTTATCCTAAGGAAGGAATGAGGCCTGAATGAACACCTACTGCACAATAAGGGAATTAAAAAAGACCACAGAAAAAATCCAGGTGAGATGGAGACATCGTAGCAGAGGAAGCCCCACCTCCAGCCCAGCTCTGTGTTAGGAAAGGATATCGCTGAGGGACTGGAGCACAGAATAGCCTTCTCTGGGGAATGGAATAAAAGCCACAGTTTGTGGGTCAAAGAACAACCATACCATCAATGTAAGAAACCGTTTTTAGAACTAAAGCACCCACCAAACACTGGGGGACCTGCTAGAACTTGCTCTGGGACTACAGGTGCTAGTGCACACCCTCATTTATGTTCCTCCACACATTGTTACTGCAGAAGGGGCAGGGTGAGTACCAGTGTTTACATTTCCTCCCCATATTGCTGGTGCAGACTGAAGCAGCACGAGTGATACTGTTTCTGTCCTAAACCCATATTGACAGTGCAGGTGGGAGCAGGGTGAGTACCATTGTTTACATTGCCCCTCATGTAGCTGGTGTAGACTGCAGCAGACTGAGTGATCTTGTGTATGTTCCACACCCATACTGACAGTGCAGAAGGAGCAGGGTGAGAACATCATTTATGTTTCCCATGCATATTAATAAAAATATGTCACTGGCAAAAGCAAACACATAGCAAAGGCTGTAGATCAATCACTTAAAAGCTAGTGTGCAGATAAAAGACAATAGTAGTAAAATCAGTCACTTCTAAAAATTAGTCAGTGGAATCATTAAATAAAAAGGAGCAAAAGAAGATGTCATATACATAAAATGTGGAGGAGGCAAAGTAAAAGGGGACTGATGTTAGAATGTGTTCCAATCTAAGTTACCATCAACTTAACAGACTATTATATACATAAGATGTCATAGATAAGCCCTGTGTCAAACCAGAAGCCTACAATAGATCAATAAAAAAAGAAAGAAAGTTATCACACACAAAGGAAAAGAGAATAAGAAGAATGGATTAGAGAAGATTGGCAAAACAATCATAAAACATTTAACAAAATAGTAAAAGTCTATCAAAAATTACTTTCAATGTAAATGGACTAAATGATCCAATCAAAAGACACAGGGTGATTGAATGGATAGAAGAACAGGACCCTCAACTTGCTGTCTACAAAAGACACACTTCATACCTAAAAACACACAGACTGACATTAAAGGGATGCAAAAAGATATTCTATGCAAGTAGAAATTAAAATAAAGCTGGAGTAACAGTACTTACATAGAACAAAACAGACTTTAAAACAGGACTATAACGAGACAAAAAGGACATTATATAATGATTAACGGCTCAATCTAGAAAGAAGACATAACAATTGTCAATATCTACACACCCAACAGAGGAGCACCTAAATATATGAGGCAAATGTTAACATGTGTAAAAAGAGAAATTGATAGTAATAATAACAGTAGGAAAGCTTTACACCCATTTACAGTAATGGCAAGATTATTTAGAAGAAAATCAATAAGTAAAGGGTGGCTTAAAATGACACATTAGAACAAATGAGCTTAATAGATGTATACAAAACATTATATCCCAAAAACTGCAGAGTACATATCCTTTTGAAGTGCACATGGAACATTTTCCAGGATAGATCACGTTAAGCCACAAAAAAGTTTCAAAATTTAAGACTGAAACCATACCAAAGAACTTTTCTGACCACAATGGTATAAAACTGGAAATCAATTACAAAGAAAAGAACTGGAAAAATCACACACACATGGAAACTAAAAAACATGCTACTAAACAACCAGTGGATCAATGAAGAAATCAAAAGAGGGAATAAAAAGAAATACTTGGAAAATAATGAACATAGAAAGACAACAATTCAAAATCTTTGGGATAAAGCAAAACCAGTTCTAAGAAAGAAGTTTATACCATTACAGGCCTATCTCAAGTGAACAATGTAACCCTACACCTAAAAGAGGTAGAAAAAAAGAACAAAATGCCCCAAGTTAAGAGGAAGAAGAAAATAATAAATATCAGATTGGAAATAAATGAAATAGAGACTAAAAAAGAAATATATATATATATATATATACAGCAGGTCAATGAAACTAAGGGTTATTTCTTTGAAAAGATAAAATGATTAAACCTTTAGCGAGACTTATCAAGAAAAAAAGAAAGGGGACTCATAAATGACATCAGAAATGAAATAGAAGTTACAACTGACACCACGACAGCTGTAAGAGATTACTCTGAAAAATTATATGCCAGCAAACTAGAAAACCTAGAAGAAATGGGTAAATACCCAGAAACATACAATCTTTCAGGACTGAACCAGGAAAAAATAGAATATCTGAATGGACTCATTACTAGTAATTAAAATGAATCAGTAATAAACAAAATTTCCCAACCAACAAAAAGCCAGAACCAGACAGCTTCATAGGAGAATACAACCAAACATTCAAAGAAGAATTAATACCTATCATCAAACTATGCCAAACAATTGAAGAGGAAGGAAAGCTTCCAAATTCATTCTAAGAGGCCAGCATCACCTTCATACCAAAATCAAAGACGATACAGAAAAAAAGGAAAGTACATACTAATATCCCTGATGAACATACACGCAAAAGCCTCAACAAAATGTTGGCAAACCTTATTAAAAAATACATTGACAGGATCATCCAGCATGACCAAGGAGGATTTATTCCAGGCATGCAAATATGGTTCATATCCACAAATCAATTAATGTGATGCACTGCATTAAAAAAAAGGATAAAAGCCATATGATCATCTCAGTAAATGCTGAAAAAGCATTTGGCAAAATTCAGTTATCTATTCCTCATAAATACTCTCAACAAAGTGGATATAGAGGGAATATATCTTAACATAATAGAGGCCATATATGACAAATGCACAGCTAACATCATATTCAATGGCAGAAAGCTAATAACTTTTCCTCTAAGATAGGGAATTAGACAAGGATGCCCACTTTCACTACTTGTATTCAATATATTACTGTAAGTCCTATCCATAGCAACCAGACAAGAAAAGGATATAAAAGGCATCCAAATTGCTGAGGAAGAAGTAAAATCATCACTTTCTGCAGATGACATATATATACTATATATACAGATACTATATATACAGTAGACCCCCAAAACTACATCAAAAACAACTAGAATTAATAACTGAATTCAGTAAAGTCACAGCATACAGAATAAGTATACAAAATATGTTGTATTTCTATAAACAAGTAACAAACTAACAGAAAGAGAAGGTAAGAAAACAATCCAATTTATAATTGCATCAGAAAGTATAAAATACTTCAGAATATATATAACCAAGGAAGTAAAAGGCCTGTGCTCTGAAAACTATAAGGCAACTTAGGAAAGAAATTGAAAACAACACAAGTAAATGGAAAAATATCCCATGCTCATGGACAGGAAGAATTAATATTGTTAAAATGGCCATACTGTCCAGAGTGACCTACATATTCAATGCAATCCCTGTCAAAATACCAATGGCATTTTTTCACAGAATTAGAGCAAATGATCCTAAAATTTGTGTGGAACCACAAAAGGCCCTGAATAGCCACAGCAATCTTGGGAAAAAAAGAACAAACCTGGTAGTTTCACACTCTCTGACTTCGAACTATACTATGAAGCTACATTATGAGTATGATGTTAGCCAGGGTTTATTGCATTTGGTCTTTATTATGTTAATTTATGCTCCCTAAATACACATTTTATTTGAGAGGTTTTTTTTAAAGGGTCAGGGTTTAAAACGAAGTTTTTAATCTTTTATTTATTTTGCTTCCCATGTTTTAATGCATAACACAGTGTAACACTAATACAGATGTAGAAGGAAGGACAAGGAAATATAACAGGGAGAGAACACTGTGGTAGAGGTGACAGAAAGTTTTCACCCCGCCTGAGAACCTAAACTGAAATCCAGGTCGTCCAGCTGGAGAACGGGAATGCCATTCCATCTTCCATCATCCTGTTTTTGTCTCTGGCCGGCCAAGTAGCTGGGGAGTAAGGCGTTGGAAACTTGTCTTGCTGTGCTCTATTGCCACCCCTTCTCTTTGCTTTGCTTTAAGGCAGTTTAGTTTGCATTTTGTTCTTTACCTTTTTGCAATCATAAAAAGACTATACAGATATTGCTATTACAGTTTCATAATCAAGTAGAGGAGGAAAATAGCAAAAATTCTCAAAGATGGCTTACCTTAGGAAAGAGCGTGAGGAATATTTTAAACAGGGACGAGAAAATGGAGATTTAATTCTTGGCGACTACTCCCTACCCAAGTAACCACTTGTATGTAAAAATGCTCAAGCCCATAATATAGACGCCACTGAGACGGTCGAATGAGGTATAGGTCTTCAACAACCATTTTCCTCCTATGAGTAGCATACGGTTCATTTGCATACGCAATGACCAACATCTGAACAGTAGCATATGCCTCTTAAACCTGAGGTGTATTACAGGAGTTTGATATCTGTTGCTCTTAATGAAGAGATGCCTGTCTTATTCAGATTATCAGGTAGACGTGAAAACAAATACTTTCATTGGCAGACTCCCCAGGAAAGATTCTAGCAAGATGAAAAAATCCAGACCATCAAGTCATACTTCATCACTAATGTTATTTTTTCCTCATCTGAATGCATATGGGAAGAGCTAAAGCTTTTCATCAGTATTTGGGTAGGCCTTTGCATTTAAAATGTTTCTCCATAATGCAAGTACCATTTAGAGTGCACCTATTTTAATTATGTACATGTGTTATGCAAGACAAACAGGGAAAATAAAGTGTCTTTTTTCTCTAAAGGATAAAATCCTTTAGGCTTTTAAAAAGTGACTCAACCAACTAAAAGACTACTAAAATTACCCTACACACACACACACACACACACACACACACACACACACACACACACACACACATATGCATGCGCACACACGTACACACATGCAAACAAACAAAATCAGAAATTCTTGCTTTCCAAGGTGCTCACAGGGAATAATTAATCACTTTATATATTGTTATTTGAGGAGAGTTTTTTTTCTATTATATCTTTCATACATATTATCTGTCTACTTGCTCCCTGCCTACCCTCAACTGCCATGTGAAGATTATGAAACAAAATTATGGTTCATGGAAATCAGTCAATAATGTGCCGATTGTTTTTGTATTTACTGAATGTGTGGATTCACCCCCTCTATCTTGTGTGTACAGGCTCTCAATACAGTATCTATTTTCATGTGACTCTTTGTAGTTTGCAAATAAACAGGATGAGTTCACAATCTAACAAAGCAAAGAAAATCCACAACAGGAAAGCAAGTCCAATCCTAGGAGAATTTGGGTAAAAACGAAAAGCTCTGTATTAAAATGATTGAGAAATATTTGATTTAAACATGTTAAATCGTGCTCTAATTTTTTAGGATGTTGGGAAATGGGAGAAAGAAAATCAAGACAGAAGGCTGTCACTGTGCCCTTCATACTTAAAACCTTCCTAAATTACTGAGAACGTGGTGCCAGACAATCAGGCTTAGGATGTTTTTGGGGTTTTTTTCCTTTCTTTCTTTTTCTTCTTTCTGCTTTTTTTTTTCGTTTTTACCCTGTTTGTTGCTCAACCTGGCCGCAAACGAACGCCACCACCCGCATGTGGGCAACAGCTCCACGGAGCTGGCGGTGGTTGCCTGCATTGAGCTCCCTGCCAGCGCCTTCTGGCTGGACACCGTGTGCCAAAGAGCGCCCAGGGAAGCAGACAGCAATAGTGGGGACCCCACCGATGTCATGGATGCACATGCATGTTCATCATCTGACCGGAAAGGGAGAGAGAGAGAGCAAGGGCCTGCGGATCCCGGCTGGGCAGCCGCCGCCATGGAACCGGCTGCGCTCGGTGGGCGCACAGGTGTCTCAGGCCGGTGGCGCCGGGCGCGCTCGCGGCCGCCCCCCGGGTCAGCACCATCCCCGGCGCCCTGAATGCCGGGCTTGCGGCCGAGCCTGGGACACCCGCAGCCCGAGCCGAGGGAGGAAAAGGCGCGAAGGGGGCAGGCGGGCGGGCGGGGCGGGGGGCTCGCGTCCCTTCGTCCCGAGTTTCTCCTCCCGCGCTCTTGGGGTCGGACCCTGCGCGGGGCTCGTGCGCCGCCCCACAGGGCGGTCCCCGCCCCGCTCCTCGCCCTCCCCGCCCGCTCCGTCCCTCCCTCCCCGCCGCGCGCCTCCCCTCCCCGCCCCCCGCCCGGCGGCAGCGCGGCGGCCGCGGAGCCGGCGATGGCAGAGCGCGCGCGCCGCCCGGCAGCTGCGGACCCACCGCGCTCCCGGCCCGCCGCGCCCCGAGCCCCGCCGCCGCGGCCGCCGCCGGTCCTGCCCGCCGCTTCTTGAGAGTTTTTATTATGAGCAGATATTGAATTTTGTCAAATGCTTTTTAAGCACATATTGAGATGATCATATGGTTATTATCCCTTTTTTCGATGAATGTGGTATATCACGTTGATTGACTTGTGGATACTCTACCAACCTTGCATCCCTGGAATAAATCGTACTTCATCATGATGGATGATCCTTTTGATATATTTTTGAATTTAGTTTGCTAATACTTTGTTGAAGATTTTTGTATCTATGTCATCAGGAATGTTGGTCTTTAATTTAATTTTTTTATATTGTCTTTGGTTTGTCATTAGAGTGATGTTGGCCTCATAGAATGGATTTGGAAGTATCCCCTCCTCCTCTGGGAATTTACGTTGAAGGAAACAAAATCACTAATTCAAAAGTTATAAGTATTCCTATATTTATACTAGCATTATTAACAATAGCCAAGATATGGAAGCAACCTAAGTGTCCGTTTATAGATGAATGGATAAAGACATGGTACATGTATACAATGGAGTATTATTCAGCCATAAGAATGAAATCTTGCCTTTTGAAACATCATGGGTGGACTTAGCATTATCCTAAGTGAAATAAGTCAGAGAAAGACAAATACCACATGATTTCACTTATATGTGGAATCTAAAAAAAGAAAAACAGAAAAGCAGAAATAAAATAGACTCATAGATGAAAAACAGATTGGTGGTTGCCATATATGGGATGGGATTTGAAGGGATGGTGAAATAGTTGTTGGGGATAAAATTTAGTGAGAACGTTTGATATGTTAATCTGCGTCATGGGCACTTAAGTGTAAATACATGTCAAAATTCACTGGGTTGTACACTAAGATTTATGGATTTTATTATATGGAACTCAATAAAAATAATCTACCCCCCACAAAAACCTGAAAAACTTGACTCCTATTAGACTTTCCTCTTTCAATATAAATGTTGAAAGATACTGGTTTTGAGAAACTTAGTTTGAGAAAATTTGTTCAAAAACCAAGAATTCTATTCTCATTCTCATATAGTTTATATTAAAGGCCAATGGGAATCCATTATTAAATTTGTAGGGAATAAGAATCAATATGCATAGTCTTGTATGAATATGAATATATTTTATAATTATATCAGATATAAATGTAGACATAAGAATAAATACGTTTGCATACAAATATAATCAAGCTATAAGAAAGATGAAATAACACTGAAAAATCCTAGTAAAGACAAAGATTACATGAGAAATGAATATCAAGTATACAAAAATATAAATCTTTTGGAATAGTTGGTATTCGTCCCTGTGGCAGAAATTGAGGAAAACAGAGCAAAAATAATTCTTTTAACATTGTATCATTAAAAATTATTCTCTGCTACGGGGACGTAGGGCCGGGCGGTGCCAGTGGGCAGGGGCGGCTCCCAGCGCCGGGGTCCCACACGCCCGGCCGCCCGCCGGGCGCTCGCTGCGGGGCCGCGGCTTGCGGAGGCGGAGGGGCGGTGCGGGCGGCGGCGACGGGCGCGGCGGGCAACGCGCAGCGGCGGCGGGAGCGGCTGGGCACGCACGGCGGCGGCGGCGGCGGGAGCGGGGGCCCCGTTCACGCGCGGCCGCGGCGGCGGGGGCGGCGGCGGCCGCGGATGGCCCAGAGCTGATCTATGCGGCGCCTGGAGCGGCTGTGTCTGCGGCGCCGGCGGCGGCGGGGCCCTGCCCGCGAGTGGCGCGGGGACAAGATGAAGTACCAGAAGTACCTGACGGTGGGGCAGCTGGCCATCGGCGTCACCCCCTCCAACCGCGGCAGCCTCCTGCCGCTCAAGAGGAAGCTGTGGGTAACGCCATCCTCTGAAAATCCCAATGGTGCTACTTCTAGTGTCAGCCAAGGAAAACCTTCTTTAAGAAGAATAAAAGGGAGACTACACAGAAGCAAAAGCCTTGACAGCATCGATTCCTGTGAACTCACTGTTACCAACCAGAATGCTTTAACTGGTATCCATATGCTACATTTGTAAGAAGTGGTTCATAATGATGATTCTGATTCAAAGACGAAGATAAAGAAATGCTTCCTGAACTCTACAACAAAAATTGAATTGAGTTCACTGCAGTATTAACATAAATTTCATAGAAAACCACAAATCCGCATGTTAATATAAGTAGAGATCTAAGTATTTGATTAACCCCAAACACTCACCTTCCTGGTAATGACAGAAAATAGTTACTTTGATATTATTAGGACAGACACAATTCAGTTGATGCTGGCGCTTTCTGTCTATTCTAAGCAATTAACATAAGTGGTCATATTTTTTTTTCCGGGCCAAGTGACAGGTTTTCCCTATGGGGACGTGGTAAATTCATGCATGTTTTTCGAGGAACACTGGTTCTTCCAGGCCCCAGTGGCCTTTCCTGTTAATAGTATCCTAGTTTATCAGAGATACTGATAGCAATGCTATAAAGGAAATACTGGAATTTTCTTTGCTCTAAGAAGGTTTTGTTCAGATTTATGTAGTGTAAGGTTCAGGGGCAAATAATAGATATTTAAGATTCTTAGTAACCCAGATGTGATCATTTCTTCCCTCTAAGCTCTGAAAAATCCTGAATTATAAAAGTGCCATTGACTGCTGTTTCAAAAAGCTGTGTGAAGTATGAAACTAAAGGCTGTGTTTATTGAGGATGTGACTTCTGTATCTTTTACCTATAACTGATGAAAACAGAGGGTCAGTAAACATGGACCCTCTTTTGTTACTTAAAAAACTTTTTAGTTTCAGTAATTATTTTTACTAAAGTAATTTTACTCAGTTCTTTTACTTACGAGTGTGCTTGACTGCATTTATGACATGTAATGGTGAAATGCGACCTGTCAGAAGACATTTAAGCAGTAACTGAGAAAAAGAGTGAAAAGGCAGTAATACATGCTAAGTAGACATAACCATTAACGGACTGAAGAAATTGTAAGTATAGTTTAAAATAGAGGGAATTGCTTTTCAAAGGTGAAACACTGAATTGAGAAACAAACATGAATTATTTGTTGAAGTATAAAAATGGAAATTAAAAGTAAAAAAAAAATTATTCTCAGCTACTATTAACCCACATTAAATTAACAGTTTCAGAAAGAGAGAGATAAAGCAAGAACACACCAATTTCTTCATCTTAAATAGCAGGAGATGAAAAATATCTTTTTTGCCTTTATTCACTAAAAGAAATCCTAACCCAAGATAATAGACATAGACCACACATACGGGATATGCCATCCAATGGTTTAAATTTGCTATTAGGAGCAGTAATGTCGTCTAGTGGCTAAGAATACAGACTTTGGAGGCAGACAACCTGAGTAGGCAAACCTGGTCTAATGTTTGCAGGTGTTTGACTTTGTTTTAAAACTCTGAGCTTTAGTTCCTCATTTATAAAAGAGATATTATAATATATCCATCCACAGGGTCATGATAATGATTACATTATCTTAAATGAGAAAAGCTTTTAGAAGTACCAGCACATGGAAACATTGTGTGTTTATTATTCCTATTGTTATTGATAAAAGAAGCAAAGGATATCAAATTATCTTACTGACAAGAGAGAAATTTAAACAAACGAGATGTTAAAAGTCAAGAGTTTTGGAAATTATATGTAAATTTAAACAGGAAAAAAACAGGAGGCGGGAGCCGCGGAGGGGGCGGCTCTGCCATCTGGGTCAGGACGCGGCAGCCGTGGTGCCGGACCTCGGGACCCGCGGGCTCGGGGACCACTGCCGCCCGCCGCTTCCTTTGTGCCCGCCTCGCCCGCAGGTCCCCGGTCCCCAGCCATGAACTACAGGGAAACCACAGCGAGCACAGTAACAAAAAACAAGAAATGCCTCATTCCACCAACAAAGAGCTGATCCTTGGCATCATGGTGGGAACTACTGGAATCAGCTTGCTGCTTCTGTGGTTCCACAAGGTTCGCAAACCAAGGACAGCAATGAATTCACCTAAGTTTCTTTCTCTGGGTAATACATTTGATTCGATGACTTTGCAAGATGAATATGGCCAAGGAACAGCAGCCATCTTTCAAGGAAGGCAACTTCAGATATTGGAGAAGTTGAATTACTGACAAATACGGAAGAACTCAAAAAGGAGATCAGAGTTCTTAAAGAAGCCATCCCAAAGCTGGAGGAATATATTCAAGGTGAACATGGAGGAAAGGTAACTGTCCATAAGATAAGTCCTCAGCACAGAGCTAGAAAAAGAAGACTTGCCACGGCTCAACATTCAGCAGCAAGTAATAGTTCAGAGGAAGCAGAAAGTGAAGGAGGGTATATTACAGCTAATACTGACACAGAAGAACAGAGTTTCCCAGTCTCTAAAGCATTTAACACACGTGTGCAAGACTTAAATTTAGATGTCCTTCTTCAGAAAGCAGATAACTTACGTATGAACGAGTCTAGCAAGACGGAGAGTTTTGAACTACTTTGTGACCACAAAGAAAAGTTTAGAGATGAAATAGAGTTTATTTGGCGGTTTGCTCGTGCTTATGGAGACATGTATGAGCTATCTACAAATACTCAAGAAAAGAAACATTATGCTAATATTGGAAAGACATTAGGTGAAAAAGCTATAACTAGAGCACCCATGAATGGATATTGTCATCTGTGGTATGCTGTTTTGTGTGGCTATATGTCTGAGTTTGAAGGCTTACAAAACAAAATCAACTATGGACATCGCTTCAAGGAACATCTAGATAAAGCAATTGAATTTTTACCTGAAGAACCCTTTTTGTATTACCTGAAGGGAAGATACTGTTATACTGTCTCAAAACTGAGCTGGATTGAAAAAAAATGGCTGCTACTCTGTTTGGAAAAATACCATCCTCAACTATACAAGAAGCTTTACAAAATTTCCTTAAGGTTGAAGAACTATACCCTGGTTTTTCTATATCCAATTACACGTTTTTGGCCAAGTGTTATGTCAATCTTGAGCAAATCAACGATGCTGAGAAGTTCTGTAATCTGACAATGTTGCTTCCATGTGTAACCAAAGAGGATAAAGATGCACAGAAAGAAGTGAAAAAAATAAGTACTTCCTTGAAAAGATAAATAAAAGAACTTACTCTTCAACAAATCAGATGTGGGCCATCTACTAAGATTTAAACTTAAACTAATCAAAGTTGTGCTTTTTATTCTGTTTTATTTTTGATGTAAGGGTAATGTGCTCAGATTTGAAGGTAAAACCATGTTTCTGCAGAATGCATTCCACTTGTAGCACTAGAGAACTAACTTTGTTACTTGGAGAAATCTATTCCCTATAATGTCAGTACAAAATGATCTTTAAATATGTATGCTTTATATTTTTCCTATCAATAAACTATAGTCTTCAGAATATTTCTTCAAATAAAATATTTAAATCAATCCAATAAAAAAAAGGAAAAAAAAAATTAATACCTATGGATATTACATACCCATGAGAAATAAGAGAAATAATGTGAATAAAAGTCAAATAGACTATTCAAATATGGATTTATGAATCAAAATTCTGTATATTTAAATATATGGTAATGATACCTACTTTTAAAACAGTTGGAAATCCAAAGAGAAATGAGCAAATACATAAATGAGTATGGATAGTTAAACACAGAACTACTAATCTTTAAGCATAATAGATTTAATGTATAAAAATAAAAATACAAAGATTTTAATAATTAATAAGGTTGAACTTTATACATCTTTGATGTTTATATTCTATCACAAATATACTTCTTTCCTATCCCAACATCTAAAAAAAATTTGTAAATAGATTACAAAATGTTTATCCCAACAGAAATAAATACCACACTCAAATTATAATAATTAAAAGAAGGTTTATTTACAAAGTGACTATTTACAAAGGTGGGAGTGGGGTCTGTGCTGCCCCGGGGGAGGTGTAGTAGCCCAGGGCTGGGGGCAGTGGGCACAAGAGGACGGGCAGGGAGACGTTATCAGCCCAGAAGGACTCTCAGTTGATAAATATCCTACCTTTGCTCTGCCCTGTTCCTCCATCCCCAGGTGCAGCTTCCCAATGGGCAAAACCAGTGAGAAGCCAAAAACGGAGAAGCAATTCCGTACTCGTCAGACATCCGCGGCAGAAAGCAGCAGGGAGGGGGTTGAGAATGAATCTGGAAAGGCAAACAGAAGATAACTGACAGAGAACCCATCCACACACACATACAAAGGAAACACAACAAAACCGGAAAACAATAAATTTCCCAAACCAGGAAAAGCTCAGAGCGCATTCACTCTGACCCCAATAAAACACAAAGAGAAATTTTAAAAACAAAGTTTTAAATTTAAAGAGGTACCCTTCTTACCTGATTTCTTTGCTCACCATCCCTTCTTGCAACTCTTTATTTCTTCATTTTTTCCCATAGTGTTAGTTCTTTAATAGTTCTATCAGGAAATTATTGAATATTAAATTCTGTCTTATGTCAGAGGCAATGGTAGACAAAGAAATCAATCCAAGCAGCAAATATTAACATCTTCTTAAATGTTGACTGTAACAATACTTATTTGGGGAATTAAAAATATGAAACTTCTGAAACACAATATTGGAAAATGGAATTAGGGAGCCCAAAGTTAAGGCATTCTAGGATATTTACAACATATAAGAGAATAAAGGTATTGACTACCTCATTGTTAAAAATAAACCTTAAAAATATTAATGGTAATTGAAAAATATTAGAACAGGCAAATCAATAGAAAGGGAAAGAATAGAAGAATACTTGGTCAGTGAGAGAAAGGATAGGAAAGGAGGGACAAAGAGAAACAAACATGCTAAATAGAAGATAAAAATTAACATGTCAGAAATAAATCAAAATAAATGGAAGGAAAGCAAATAAGCTATTCAGAAAGTTTATCCAATTAAATTAAAAATCTAGCTTAGTTTCATGTTGTGCACAAGACCTATACTTGAAACAAAATGGTCCAAAATCATTGGAAAGGAATGGAAAAATATTTTCCAGGGAGAATTGCTGTGCCAACATTTGGGGAAAAATTAGAAGTCTATCAGTAAAAAAGTATAATGTATTATATAACATGATATTCTACAGAATTAAATATATGAGCTGAATCTACGTGTTAAAATGGATACATTTTAGGTATGACTTTGAATGAAAAAACATTTTGCTTAATCATGCATATGACATAATAGTATTTACATTCACTTAAATCCATAAATCAGTATGATACATTTTTCTGTAATGAAATATGAAATGAACACTGGAAAGATAATATCAAATTAATACTGGTGAATCTTCAGAGGGAGGCAGAATAACCAGCCTGGAGAGTGAGCACATGATTCTTCAACATAGAGTAAACTGACTAAATGTTAATATTTGCTTTTCTGAATATTTAGTAATTAATGTTTGCTGCATCACTTATATGATTTTTTACTTATTCAATTTTGTAAGACAAAGAAGAGGTCTGCAAAAGGAAAAGGAAAATATGGGGATCAAAAGTGGTTAATATTACTTATGCTTTCCAAGACACTGTGTGATATATGCCACAAAAATGAGATCTTGACTGAAACAAATATCAAAAATCATGGATGCACACAAGTATGGTCCTGGTGCTCAGAATCTCAGACAGTGTATTAATCTCTATATCTGGTATCAGAACGTGTAATATTTTTAGGTTATTATTTCTTTAAAACATAGTTTAAACCTCTATCGATTCCATTTGCCCTTTATTATATGAAAGACACTGAGATAGACACAAAAACATTTGGAGAAGAAATGGTCCCATAGGAGAAAAGGGTAACAAATGGCATATATAACTCCTTGTGGACAAAGCAAGCAAAGTTTGGAGTCTAAAGGGAGTCTTAAAGTTTGAATTTAACCACCTTCTGGATTACATTTTAAGAATAAAGATGATAAACATGTGAGATTTTGAATGAGGACAGTTGCCAGGTTATATGCACAAAAATGGACTCCATGGTTGAGAAAGCAGTGGCGTCAACAGAGACAGAATTTGCAGTGAGAAAACACTACCAAGACAAAGCTTTTCTTCTTTTTCTTTCTGATTTGTGCACATGGTTAATGTGCCTTCAGGGCTGAGTATGCGTCAGGGCACTCGCACAGCCATTCCGGGTGCTCTCCCCCAAGACCGGGCCCCTTCCACACCAGGTAAGTGGCCCGTCTCAGGTCTTCGTAGCTAGACTAACTAGCTCTTTGAGATGATTTAAAGCAAAGCCTTTCTTTCTCCTCTTCATTTCATTTCTTTACAATCTCCTTATTGTCAACAACCTTCCTCTCCCCATACATGCACATCTTGTAAAAGGTTTTACATTGGGTAAACACCATGAAGGAAAGTCATTTCAATATGTATTTTCTTCATACAAAATCTAATCATCCTTCAAATAAAAGTTTTTTTAAGTAAGCACACTCTATTATCATCTATTCTATAAGCTGAATAGAGACCAGAGAACAACACAAGGCCAGTGGGGGAAAAAACACATTATAAATTAAATTATAGAAGTAAGTAAATAGGCAATTTATCACCTATTACTGCTAAGTGTGTTGGCATTCTAATCCTCTGGATTTCCCAAATTGAAATTACCATAACAGTTAAAATGAAAAAAAAAATGTAGTTAATTCAAGGAAATAATCATTATTGGATAGTCCTTAGTTAGAAAAGCAAATGAGTCATAGGGAATGTTCCAATCTTGATTTTCATTTATGATGCACGTGCCTGTCTAAGCAGGGTTATGCCGCCAGGTGAATTTCCCCTTAACTGCAAGTGGGAAGGAAAATGGTCATTATCACTGGAAACTTAGGCAAGGTTTCACTGTGGATCAATAATTGGGTTAGTGTTTGGTTGTGTGTGTTTTAATGACTCAGTGAGTTCCCTTTGCTTTAATGCCATATACTAAATTACTGATTTGTCATATACATGGTGTTTTGATTACCTTTATTATTTTTAGTACCTATTTGATTTTTAAGGATTAAAGCCATGTGAAAGTCAAAATAGTACTGAAAGACAAATTTAGGTGGCACTTTCCTATGAAAGCATCACTAGAAGCTGTATCAAAGCACTTTGACTTCTGACAACTTTATGGTGTATATAGGCAATAGAGATTTTTTAAAAAATTTATATAACTACATACTTTGAGAGTTAGAATGTTTTCAGAGAGCTGTTCACTGAAATTACAGTTGAATCAGTTTTATTGCTGTTATATCCGGTGGAAGATTCAGTAAAAATCAATCATTCAAAACAGAACTATTCTACTTACTGGAGAAAAAATACTCTGACTGAGTGTTTGGGTAAGTGTACTTTGATCTTATTTGTCCAGATTAACTATGTACTTTTTATTATTAGCATTGTATTTGAGCTAAAAAAAATCATTAAAAAGTTCATACATCTTTATGTGCAGTGGAGATTTTGAAATACATAAATGAAAAATGAAAAATACCCATTATATATTTGCATTTCTCTATTTTCTAAATTTTAATATCTTATTTTTTTAAAAAATAATTACCTTATAGGAAAGAGATTTATTAATATAAATCCTGAATAATTCTTGGTAGGTTTTTGAATTGCCATTTTTTTCATATATGCATTCAGATTGGAGTGCAATAATTGGTTAATAAATTATTTTTATGCCTAAAACCCAAAAATCTATAATTTGCTTCTAGTTTTCAATTCACAGTGATTCATTATAGTTAGTTGACGGCTTTACCTAGAAGACATACAATTATTGACTTTCTAGTGCTTATTCTTCTTACGATTCTCTACTATTCCAAGAGAATTGTACACAGCACATCTTTTTGGAGTGATGTATGTGTTCTTTGGTAGTTAAACTTTCACTCAGTTCTTAATACAACTGAAGACAGAGCTCATTAATCATACCCCAAAGCACAGAACATGGTTATACCTCTGTAATTTCAAGGTAGTAAGTAAGTAGGATCTGTTATCTTTTTTCTTTTTTTTTTTTAGATAATTATTTTTTATTGAAGGGTAGTTGACACACAGTATTACATTAGTTTCAGGTGTACAACACAGTGATTCAACATTTACATACATGATAATTCTAGGTACCAGCTATCACCATACCAAGTTGTTACAATATTTTGACTATATTCCTTATGCTATACATTACATCCCGGTTACTTATTTATTTTACAATTGGAAGTGTGTATATACATATATATTTTTTTTTGGTGAGGGCATCTCTCATATTTATTGATCAAATGGTTGTTAACAACAATAAAATTCTGTATAGGGGGGTCAATGCTCAATGCACAATCATTAATCCACCCCAAGCGTAATTTTCATCAGTCTCCAATCTTCTGAAGCATAACGAACAGGTTCTTACATGGAGAACAAATTCTTACATAGTGAATAAGTTCTTACATGGTGAACAGTACAAGTGCAGTCATCACAGAAGCTTTCGGTTTTGCTTATGCATTATGAACTATACACAGTCAGTTCAAATATGAATACTCATTTGGTTTTTATACTTGATTTATATGTGGATACCACATTTCTCTCTTTATTATTTTTATTTTTAATAAAGTGCTGAAGTGGTAGGTAGATACAAGATAAAGGTAGAAAACATAGTTTAGTGTTGTAAGAGAGCAAATGTAGATGATCAGGTGTGTGCCTGTAGACTATGTGTTAATCCAAGCTAGACAAGGGCCATAAAACATCCACGTATGCAGAAGATTTCTCTGAGAACGGTGGGGGGAGGAGGTTCTAAGCCTCACCTCTGTTGATCCCCCTTTTTCTCACCTGATGGCCCCCCTGTGACTGTGCCTGTCTTAGGTTGTTCCTCCCTTGAGGAATCTTACCCGTCTCTGGCTAACCAGTCATCTTCTGGGGCCATACAGGGAAATGTTAAGTTGGTAAGTTAGAGAGCAGCCTTATTGTTTGAAAAGGTTAGCTTTTTACTTCTTTGCATATTTATGCCCTGTGGCTTCTATGCCCAGCATTTGTCTTGAGGTGTCTTTACCACTTGGAAGAATTATGATACTCGGTAAATTTGATATGAGGCATGAATTCTATTTAAGGGTTGTAGTTAGGAAGGAAGAAGAAAAGCTATAGAAGTAGCAGGCAGAAGAAAACATGGGAAGATTGATTATTTCTTTGACATATCTTCTTGTAGAGTAACTTCAGCATATATAGGTTTGAAACTACTAATTAAATTGCGCACACACATTAACATAATAGGAGTACAATTATGTAACCAAAGCATACCTGTAATTACCAACCATCTCCAGTGAAACCAAGAAAACCAGTTAGGCACCTTAGGCATTTGTGAAAACTTATCTATGATATGGTGGATATTGTCCAACTGAACTTGAACAGTCTGAGAGAAATCAGACAAATTAAAACAGTCCATTCCTGGGGACTGTTCACATCCCATATGTTCTTTTAACAGTAAATAGTCTGTAGTTGTAAGATTTTGGAGCGCTACAATTTGCAGTTCTCCTAATTCTTGGTTGAGTTCCAACAGTATAGATCCAGTCAAATTTGTTGTTTTACTGTATGCACAGGCCATCTTAGATATCTCCTTCCTCATTCCCATGGCAAGTCCAGGAGCTGGTGGGATGAGTGCATCTACAGCTGTAGCAGTGCGTGGATCTTTGTTGGGGTTTTTTGATGATCGTCTTCTGGCATGAGTCTTCCCGAGAGTGCTGATGTTGGAAGTTCTTTTTCATATCATATCTTAGTTCATTTTCGGGGTAGCCAAATTAGGCTTTGATCCTCTGTATAAACACAAACCGACCCTTTGCCTACACTTTTATATGCCCTTTATATCATTGTGTAGAACTCATTGGAGGTCACCACACAGGAACTGCTTTTTTTTTTTTTATCATTAATCTACACTTACATGATGAATATTTTGTTTACTAGGCTCTCCCCTATACCAGGTCCCCCCTATATACCCCTTTACAGTCACTGTCCATCAGCGTAGCAAAATGTTGTAGAATCACTACTTGTCTTCTCTGTGTTGTACAGCCCTCCCCTTTCTCCCACCCCCCCATGCATGCTAATCTTAATATCCCCCTTTTTCTCCCCCCCCCTTATCCGTCCCTACCCACCCATCCTCCCCATTCCCTTTCCCTTTGGTACCTATTAGTCTATTCTTGAGTTCTATGATTCTGCTGCTGTTTTGTTCCTTCAGTTTTTCCTTTGTTCTTATACTCCACAGATGAGTGAAATCATTTGGTATTTCTCTTTCCCTGCTTGGCTTGTTTCACTGAGCATAATACCCTCCAGCTCCATCCATGTTGCTGCAAATGGTAGGATTTGCCCTCTTCTT